>NW_028300914.1:1325000-1592500 GCF_049000335.1 Polistes dominula | reverse complement strand
ATTTGTTATATATTAAAATTAATATATTATAAAATATATATGGCATAAGTTGAAAAAAAAAAAACATTTACATAAATTCATATTATTATACACTTCTTTTTCCTATAAATATAGAATAATTATGATACGAACTACAGTAATAAAATAAATTTACCTTTTTCCCTCTTAAGTTTTTATTTTTTTTATTTTTTTTATTTAAACCCCCTTTCTCTCTATTTTCATAATTATATATTCAAAACTAATTAATTATTATACTTTAAATTTCCCCCTTTTTTAAACTGATAATTACTCGTCTGTAAAATACCAATTATCTAAAGTTTTAATTACTAATAATAATAATCCTTTGGGGTTAAGGTAAGCATAGAAAACAAATTACTGACAAAAACACACACATACACATACACACCATATTATTATTATTATTATTATATTTTACTATAGAAAACAAAAGTATAATATATATGATTTATGGAAAAAGGAACCCATCATCATTCATACATGGTAATACATGAAATGTAAATGAAGCTAATACTTCATACATGGTAATCAAGTGTCTATAATTAATTACAATTATTTAAAACAATTAAATCGTTAGTAAGAGAGTGAGAACAAGAGATTAATTTAAACTAAACATTTTTATTTTTGAAATTAAAATGGGACGAGTAAGTGAACGATAAAATTAAGAAGGGCTGGGGGTGAGGCTAGAGGAACAGAAAAGTGGAAAGAAATTCAAGATAATTGTAAAAACGAATATAAAGAAGGGCTAAATAAAATTATTTTTATGTTTCCTTTGGATTTGTTTCTATTCGAAACTGTAAAGCTTTCCACGACGACACGTGTAACTATACACCCTAATTAAATTTATTCGAGCTTTAGTCTAGAAATTACGTGATAATGCGACTTGTATCATCCGCACGTGTACACACATTCTATTTTACTATATACGATAAAATATATATATATATATATATATATATATATATATATATATATATATATATATATATATAAAGTGTTAACAATTTTCTATACACGTGTATCGAATGAAAAATAATTTTACAAGAGGAAATAAACATTTGAAAATCGTTGATGATATTTAATCCGTTATTTCATTGAAATTATTCCTCAGCTATTTTTCTCTCTCTCTCTCACTCACTCTCATACTCTCATTCAGTTTTTACCACTTGATTCAATTGATCAAACTGAATTTGAGCAATAAATTATATTTAAATACGACGAATGTTGCTGTTTATTTTTGAAAATGAAAATAAAAAAAAAACAAAAAAGCTAACTCGAAACTGCCACGAGCAGAAAATTAATTTGAAGAGTTTGATTATAAATATTATAATATAATTAAATTATTTTGTTATTATTTTATATTGTAATTATAATTACATTTATTGTTGTATATTTTTTTTTTTCTATTTTTCTTTTCTTGACTATATTTATCTTTTTTATTATCTTTTTATTCTTCTTTTTCTATTGACAAATCCGAAGAAAATTAGATAGATTTTCACAAAGGTGTTTTATTAAATATATATATATATTTTATTTTTTCGTGTGAAAATTCGATAATGGTGTGGTAACATTGGTAGTATCGGTTCAGAGTGTCTCAAAGGATACGATAATACTAGAACAATGCCTTAGACGTGATGTGCGTCCATTACGAAGGGGGATGTCGTAAAATAGGATCCCTACTCGTAACTTACAGGAAGTTATACTGTCTTATACTGCATAAAACACATATCGTCTTAGATGACACACAAACGTTATATACATACAGTGAAAATGATATATATATGTGTATATGTATAAGGAAATGGAACAAGCTCGTAAAAAAAAAGAATACAGGATATCTATTTCTTGATAAAAGCCGATTACTTTTTTATTTCAACGAAGCAGGGTTTGAATGATTTACAAGATACTTTTACTACAATACTATTACTACTACTACATATACATATATATATATATATAGTAGAATTTATACGGCTAGTTCCATAAATGTCAAAACTTATTAAAGATTATTTAAAGCATCTCATAGTAAAACGATTGCGAACGAATTATGATTGAAGTGGTTTTGTGGTAACGTTTGGAAAAAAAAAAAGAAAAAAAAAGAAAATAGAAACATAAAACATAAAACAAGCTTTTAGTGGTCAAGTTAATATTTATTGCTACATAAAAAAAAAAAAAAAACAAAAAAACAAAAATAGTCGTTCTCTGGTTTATAGACGAATTTGTTTTTTTAGAGATGGTTACCCAATTTTGTATGAGTGTGTGTATGCTTCTCCAGTTTGTGTTTAGAACGCATATATTTTGTTGGTAAATAAATAATTGTTGATTTTGTCGATAGGTGGCTTTTTAAAATTTAATTGCCAAACCCCAATAGAACTTTTATTATAATATTTCTATGAAAAAGTGAATAATCGGAATTCTCCATGGTACGAATGATGGAAGATAAAAAGATGAAGTAAAACAGGGTTTAAAAAAAAAAAAAAAAAAATACAGGAACAAGAGAAACTAGATAAACGCGAGAACCGCTTGAAACGATTGAACAGCTTCTCTACCACTTTTATGTCACTAGTCTAACATAAGCATGAAAGTAAATGTGTTTTCGGTGTGTTGGTTTAGTGAAAGCTGAATGGTTCTTAGGGTAGCAGCGATATCACTAGGTTGCTCGGTTCACTGACTTTAGGGGTTGTTGTTGCGTTGTCATACCTTACCCCTATTTTTTTTCTCTTCATCTTCTTCTTCTTTTTCTACTCTCGCGAGTATTATAGTATATATATATATTTTTTTTTGTTCACACACATAGTATATAATTTTTTATATTCAATGTGATTGAAACAGTTAATGTAAAATTTCTAAAAACAATTTTCTTTTTCTATCAAAAAAAGATTCTTAACGAAATATCAAAGTTCAAATTCATTATTCGATGAACGATAACGAATCGAAAACGATAGGGAGTCATTTGAAACAAAAGTGAAAGAAAGAAAGAAAGAAAGAAAGAAAGAAAGAAAGAAAGAAAGAAAGAAAAAAAGAAAGAGAAAGAAAAGTTAAACTCATCGAACAAGCAAGGGGTTGTTCGTATATTTTGTCGATGTTACATACAAAAGATTTTTCGAACCGTAAGATCAGAACGAACACGCGTAGCGGACTGTTTTCTGCTTGTCCATTCTGTTTCATCAGAATCATTTTTCTTCTAATTTTCTTTCTCTTTTTCTTTTGAACCCTACGTTAAACTCCCCTTTTTTCTCTTTTAACCCCACACATCAAATTCTTTTCTTTCTATACTTTTTTCATTATTTCAACATCTTCCTATATATATATGTCTATTGGACATATATACATATATATGTCTATTGGTTACTTTGAGACCATTTTCTTCTAAATAAGATATAGTTTAAAGACATTTGGCTATTTCGGGGACAGTCCTCGAAACTCATTCCACGTTTTGTATACTTCGAGGACGGTCCTCAAAGTATACATATATTTGTATAAAGATTTATTTGAGGACATCATTAATGAAACGTGTATACAGTGTCAATGTCCCCAAAGTAGTTGATAACCAAAAATTATTTAAGGACTTAGAAAGAAATTTTTAGGATTTCATTGATAAAGTAAAAAGTGATCAAACTGGATCGATTATAGATCTATCGAACTTCGATATATCGATTTATCGAACTATCGATATATCGAATTTCAATATATCGATCTATCGAACTATCGATATATCGAACTTCGATATATCGATTTACCGAACTATCGATATATCGAACCTCGATATATCGATATATCGAATTATCGATATATCGAACTTCGAGATATCGATCTATCGAACTATCGATATATCGAACTTCGAGATATCGATCTATCGAACTATCGATATATCGAACTTCGATATATCGACCTATCGAACTTCGAGATATCGATATATCGAACTATCGATATATCGAACTTCGAGATATCGATCTATCGAACTATCGATATATCGAACTTCGAGATATCGATCTATCGAACTATCGATATATCGAACTTCGAGATATCGATATATCGAACTATCGATATATCGAACTTCGAGATATCGATCTATCGAACTATCGATATATCGAACTTCGAGATATCGATCTATCGAACTATCGATATATCGAACTTCGAGATATCGATCTATCGAACTATCGATATATCGAACTTCGATATATCGATCTATCGAACTATCGATATATCGAACTTCGAGATATCGATATATCGAACTTCGAGATATCGATCTATCGAACTATCGATATATCGAACTTCGAGATATCGATCTATCGAACTATCGATATATCGAACTTCGAGATATCGATCTATCGAACTATCGATATATCGAACTTCGATATATCGATCTATCGAACTATCGATATATCGAACTTCGAGATATCGATATATCGAACTTCGAGATATCGATATATCGAACTATCGATATATCGAACTTCGAGATATCAATCTATCGAACTATCGATCTATCGAACTTCGAGATATCGATATATCGAACTTCGAGATATCGATCTATCGAACTTCGAGATATCGATATATCGAACTATCGATATATCGAACTTCGAGATATCGATCTATCGAACTATCGATCTATCGAACTTCGAGATATCGATATATCGAACTTCGAGATATCGATCTATCGAACTTCGAGATATCGATATATCGAACTTCGAGATATCGATCTATCGAACTATCGATATATCGAACTTCGAGATATCGATCTATCGAACTATCGATATATCGAACTTCGATATATCGATCTATCGAACTATCGATATATCGATATATCGAACTTCGAGATATCGATATATCGAACTATCGATATATCGAACTTCGAGATATCGATCTATCGAACTATCGATATATCGAACTTCGAGATATCGATATATAGAACTATCGATATATCGAACTTCGAGATATCGATCTATCGAACTATCGATATATCGAACTTCGAGATATCGATATATCGAACTATCGATATATCGAACTTCGAGATATCGATATATCGAACTTCGATATATCGAACTTCGAGATTTCGATCTATCGAACTATCGATATATCGAACTTCGAGATATCGATCTATCGAACTATCGATATATCGAACTTCGATATATCGAACTTCGAGATATCGATCTATCGAACTATCGATATATCGAACTTCGAGATATCGATCTATCGAACTATCGATATATCGAACTTCGAGATATCGATCTATCGACCTATCGATATATCGAACTTCGAGATATCGTTCTATCGAACTATCGATCTATCGGACTTCGATATAACTTAACACTATCCTAAATAAATAACACATGAAAAAATATAAAAAGTAAGGTTATTTTATATATGAATCTGAAAAAAACCCGTACGACGCTAATTAAAATAATTGACTTATTTTTATTGACACTTAATCGTTTCGTTTTCTGTTACCATACATTTTTCTTCTCTCTTTTCAAATGATCCTCATTCCAAAGAAATTTTTAGTTTTAAGTAATAAAACAATTTTTTATGTATCGATTAGTATGCAAAATAATGAATTTGATTTTATGCTTACAATTCGATTTTTTGGGTTTGTGTTTTTAATTGTTAAACAAAAGCTTTGTTTATGGTTGCCAAGTAGTAACACTTTTAATTCGATACGACAATTTTAACGATGTTAGAAGAATTTCTATACTGAATTAGTAATAAGCCAATCGTACACACGATCTTCTTTCTCTCTTCCTCTCTCTCACTTAAATTTGCAAGAGAGAATAGTAAGTAGTAGTATTAGTAGTAGTAGTAGTAATAGTAGTAGTAGTAGTAATAGTAGTAGTAGTAGTAGTACCCTCTTTCATCCTTTTCGAACGTGACTCGTTTCCACCAATGAAAAGCTACTTTACTTTCCTTAGGCTTGCCTGAGTGAGTACGAATACTTGTGTACTTTACCAGTCAAAATGAGAAAAAGAATATACCTATACATATATATTTTTATTCGTTGACTTTTTGTCCAAATATATCGTTGTAATAAAAAAAAGAAAGAAAAAATGAAAATTTAACTACTAAGAAATAATAGGTTTATTTTACAATAGGATTGAGGGTTGTAAAAATGTAATTATAATTATAGTTATAATTGGAAGTAATTATTTATTAAAATTATAATTAAATTTTTTTATATTTTATGGTATTTTTATAGATGGAAATAATTATTTTTAATAATTTTGTCATAGTTGTATAAATTAATTAATACATTAAACAAGATATTTATATTTATATTAAAACTATTATAATTACATTATTTATATTTATTATATTATTTATTTATTCTTTTTAAAATAAATAAGTTGAGTATTTTTTATTTATTATATTATTTATATATTTTTACTAAAATTATAAATTAGGTTATTTATATTAATTTAAACATCAAAGTTTAATGATGTATCACGATTTTCATAAAAAAGAATTTTAAAAATAACATTAATTATATTAATTATTGTTAAGTACATACACCCACCCACACACTTAAAACGTAATTAGATTATCAATGAAAATGAAGTTACTTCTTTTTTTAATTTTTTTTTTGGGGGTTTTCTAAAAAAAAATATCTCTTTAAATGAAATTTCTACAATTATTTATCGAAATCATTGAATGATTATTTGCAATATATTTTTGATAAACGTGTGAGACGTTTTATCTGCAAAAGATATACTTCGATAAATTATTGTCACAACCTTGGCAAAAGATTTAATTAACCCATTTGTGTATATAAAATTAATAATTTGGAATATACAATACCAGGTGTGTTTGTCATTAGTAAGTACGTTTTAAATTGGCGATACGAAACGTGCCAGCTAGCTGCCTGGACCAATGTGATCATTGAAAACGATCGAACCAACGTTCCCATTTAATTCCTCGTTACTCGTAATCCTTTTTTTTTCCCCCCAATGAAAATTGCAGTCATAACATGCACGAATGTAGGAAAAAAATTTTTTTTTATCATTTTTTGTAAAATCAATGAACTACGAAGAAATTTGTCAATGCGCACGTGAGTCTACGAAAAGTAGTTCAGTCAATGTTCATTGATCATTGGACGAATTTCTTCGTAAGTCATTGAATTTTTGGAAAAATGCAAGTACTTCGATCATTGACTAATTTCTTCGTAGACACATCGAACTTTTTTGAAAATCATTCACATGATATTTTCTTTTTTTTTTTTTATAGTAAATAAACTTTACAATTATCTTATTCTTGATACTCTGCATTCAACTGATTCTTTCGAAGTGAAGGTTTTAAGAAGGTTTTTCACTTCTAACACGTGTGATCTGCACACATGATATTTTTTTCTTTTTTTTTTTTGGTGTTGGTAGTTTATCTAGAATAATGAGTGAACATTCGTGAAATGAGAATATAACAAAAAAAAGATATAATAAAATATGTGGGTAGGGTGCGTAGGAAAAAAGGGGTAATAGTAGTAGTAGTAAATCATTGTTCGTAGTAGTTAATGAATGAAAATAACACGAGACACAATGGTGAGATAAATAAATACTCCGAATACATCTCGTTTTTTTTTTTTTTTTCATTTTGTTTTGAATAAACGTAGTTAATGAACGTACCAAGGATAATAAGAGATTAAAAAAAAAAAAAACAAAAAAAAACAAAAGAAAGAAAATAAAAAGCAAACTGAGGGAAGAAAAACAAGTAGTAGTAGTTGGGTTGATGTTAATCTTAAAACAATGTTAACGTTGGGTGAAATTAAATAATGGTAATTTTCATTTTACATAAAATGTAAATTTTCTATTATTTTTCATTCGTGAATTTAAACGAAATATATATAATATATAATATAATAATTAATATAATTAATTAATATAATATATATATATATATATATATATATATATTACAATAATTATTTGTTATTAATCATAAGAAAAATTTATGAAAATATGTTTGGAGATTATATATATATATATAAATATATAAATATATAACCTCCACCTAAACCTCCACCTCCACCTCCACCTCCATTATTTATGAAAATATGTATATATTTTTTTAGAAAAATATAAATATAAAAAAATATATATATATATATTTTTAATATTATTTAAATATAATAAATATATATTTTAAATATATATATATATATATATATATATATATATATATATATATATATATATATATATAATATGACATAAATAATTCGTTATTAATCGTGACAAAAAATAAAAGACCTATCATTAAATATATAATAATTTATAAATTTTCAAATTGTTGATCAAATCGAAATTCTTGAAATTTTGATAAAAATTATAAACGTTTCAAAAATACCTTTACTATAGGTACTTTAGGTATCCTTTTTGATCCTTCCCATATAATATTTACAAAATATCTTATTATGTTTACATATGATTTAAAATTTATTTATTCTCATTGAGAATATATATATATTAAGAAAGATAAGAGAAATGATAAGATAAGAAAAATTGTCTAAAATTCAAGATCAAAATTAAAATCAAAAGATTCTAAAAGTACATTTCCCTGTAACATGATCACACACACATACATTTATAAATAGAAAGAGAAAGAGATAATTAGAGATAGAAAAGAAAGAAAATTAAAAAGTGATAAAAAGAGAGATAGAAAGATAGAAAAAAAAAAATACATAGACAAATAGAAAAAGAAGAAGAAAAAACAAAAACAATAAAAATAAAAATATGAACGTACAATCTAAAGAATCAAATGAGAATACAAACGTGCAAACAAATCTAACGTACAATAAGAAAATAACAAAAGGTAAACGTAAACGATACCATCTTAGAATTCGAGATTTTCGGTGGTATAAAAAAGCAAAGAAAAAGAAAATACAAAAAAAATGAAATACAAAAAAAAAATTGAGATTTCGCGGGCGAAAGTACGGGCCTGCTGTCGTATTGATTGTCGGTTGGGTCGGGTAGTAGAAGGGAACCAACCGGGTTGCGCCTGTGCTCGGGCAAAACGTAGACCGCGCGCGCGACTCCAACACAGTTAAGGGTGGGAGTGTTGGAAGGGTGAGAAACTGTATGAGAGAAAGAGAGAGAGAGAGAGAGAGATGGAAAGAGGAGGAGAGGAGGAGGAGGTGGGAGGGGAAGTGGTTGAATCTCTCATCTTCGTCACACACCATAGTCGTCGTTGTATTCGTCGTGGTTGTAGTCTTCGTTTGTTAGTAGTAGTAGTAGTCAGTATCGTTGTAGTAGTCGTCAGTGTGCACCCTGCCTACCTGCCAGCTGCTGCTAGTAGTAGTAGTCGGTCGGTAGTCGTTCCTCGTATCACAGAGGTTTAGTCTTCCCCTAGGTACTCGAGAGGCCAGTCGTCGTCGTCGTCGTCGTCGTCGTAGTCGTCGGAGTTGTCGTCGGTCTACCTGTTTTTATCTTTGCCGACGAATAAACGACACACGCGTTCAACATTGTTTATTATACGATTATTATTATTATTATTATTAATATTATTTGTTGTCACGTATATATATATATATATATATATATTTTTTTTTTCTGAATTAATTGTTTAATTCTTTTTAATAATTTTTTTTTTTATCTATCATCGTTGTTGTTGTTGTTTGTTCTACTTCAACTAACAACTACTACTATTATTATTATTATTATTATTCCCTCTCTCTTTGAGACCGATCTGACGAAGAAACTCGTACCGATTGAAATAAGTTATTATAATAATAATATTATTATTATTATTATTATTTTTTTTTATAATTCTCTCTCGATAGTAATTAACGAAGATACGCACAAGAAATAAAACACGAAGTTGAATTGATACGAGATAAGATATAATAATAAAATTATAATAATAAAGAAAGAGAATAAAAGAGAGAGAGAGAAAAAGAGAGAGAGAGAGAGAGAGAGAGAGAGAGAGAGAGAGGAAAATGATATGCGTGAAACGTATTAAAAAAAAAAGACGAGTCGACTGTAATAACGTCGTATTAACAACAATATAATAATAAACAATACGAATTAAAAAAAGAAGATATATAATATATATACAAAATAATAATAAAAAAATAGAAAATTATAGAAAGAGAGAGAGAGAGAGAGAGAGAGAGATAAAATATAATATATATATATATATGTAACTTATGTATATATGTATATGTGTGTGAGTTTGTGTGTATGTTAAGTGCATGTGAGTTACACATAACAAAAGAAAGGGGAAACTAAGAAAGAAAGAAAGAAAGAAAAATAAAAAAAAAAGTAAATAAAGAAATTAATTTAAAATAAAATCAGGGAGAACACACCCCTCTCTCTCACATTTCAACCCCACCCCCACCACGGCCACATGCTCGCTCACATCGTGAAAGACACGCGGGAGTACAGCAAGCCGGTTGTTAAACGAAACTACTACTACTACTACTACTACTACTCGTGCTTGTCTTCTTCTTCTTCTTCGATTTATTGTTATCGCTATTGTTGCTATACTAATTGTGATAATAATAATAATAATAATAATAATAATAATAATAATAATAATAATAATCCAATCCAATCATATTTTTTCCTTCTTATCTGCTTCTGCTTCTACTTTATTATCACTTTCATACTTTTCCCTTATCCTCAACATTTGTTCGTCGTCCTTTTGTTCTACTTCGAGGAAGATACAGAAAAACCATAAGTGGACAATGCCATAAAAAGGAGTGGAATTATAATTTTTCGTAACCATAATGAACAAAGAGAAGAAGGTTAACGAAAGGAGTAAATTAAATAATTCTGATTAAATATAATGAAGTATCTCATCTATTGGTGTTGTATGAAGATGTTCATTGAATTTTGTTTCATCTGAAATCAACGTTGTGGACGACACCATAAAGGGGTGGAATTATACTTTTTCGTATAGTGAATAAAAAGAAGAAGATTAACGAATGGATTAAATTAAATAATTTTGATTAAATATAATTAATCATTTTATTCAACGGAATTGTCTGAAGAAGTTCATGGAATTTTGTTTCATCTGAAAACAACGTTAAATACAATAACAAATACAACTACTACTACTAGTTCTATTACTACTACTACAACTTTTTATTCCTTCAATGATTTTCATCTTTTTCTCTGCGAGGTGTGCCTTAATGATAACGAGGTGCCACGATTAAGAAGAAAAAAAAAAACATTAAAAATCCTTGAAAAATTTGTTGAACCCTTTCTTCAACACGAGGATTATAAATAGAACATGAAAAATAGACAAAAATAGAAAGAAAAAGAGAACAAATTCTACAAGTGTAAAGAACGAAGAGAAGAGAAGAGAAGAAAACGTTTAATAAACGCACATTTGACAAAATGATGATTTGAAAAAGACGTTTATTATGAGCCTAAGGGCACGATTTGCCTGAAAACAAAAAATACCCAGAGATCTTCCTCTTAATTAAAAAAAAAATAAAAATATATATATATATATATACGTTGATATATACATAGAAAAAAAAAGAAGAGAAATATATATACATAAATACACGTAACACACACATGATCTATTTTTCTTCTAATTTTATTTAATAAATAAATAAATAAATAATAATAATAATAATAATACTAAAAACGGCTATTTATTATAGCCACGACAAAGATAACGAAACAATAAATAGTTATTAACGATATTATAATGTTTATTTATTCGATTGATAATATTTCGTAGAATTTATTGATAGTAAAGTAAGTGGACACTCGTTAACGAACAATAATCGCACTGCACTCGAAGAGAAAAAAAAATACAAAAAAAAAAGTTTAATTATTTCTATACGTTCTTATGAAAGAATATTATAAAAATATAAATATAAATAAAATAGACACAGACAGTGGGGGAAAAAAAAAATAAAAAAAAAAAAAAAAAAAAAAATAGAAGAACATATCCATTTAAAAAAAAAAAAAAAAAAAAAAATCGTTGAAAATACAAAGTATATTTTAATCATAATCGACGAGAGATTAACGTTTATGAAAAATAAACAAGAAAAATTACAATGACAAATATATAGAAAAATATATACCACGAATAATACGTAATAAATTGGATATATACTACTTTCACGTATACATACCACATACACACACATATATAAATAATCAAATTTGAAAGAAGAATATTTCCTAATTGTGTGAAACCAAATTATTAACAACGTGACAAAGTGTTTAATGCAATAATTGTAACGAAATATATATTTAAGAATAATAATTATTTGAAAAAATAAATAAAAAATAAAAAGGGGAAGAATAAACGATAAACACAATAATAGAGATTAAAAAAAAAAAAAAAAAAAAAAAGATTAAGAAGAAAATATAATCTCTTTTTATCGTTTAATAAAAGACACCTCACAAGCAACTTCTACATACGTAAAACGAAATAAAAAAAAAAATAAAAAACGATCTCTTTCGTTGTTGTTGTTGTTGTTGTTGTCGTTGTTGTTGAACTTTCGCGATACTAGCTTGTGTGTGTGTGTGTGTATCTGTGTGTCTGTGTGATTGTTTTATCGACGAGACTGCAAATATGTACGAAGGAAGCATGGCTGCCGAACGACAGGTATGTTTAACTAAGAAATCATCGTCATTTTACGCAAAGTAAATGTTAATATTGAAACAAGCAATTTTTTTTTAATTAATCTTCTAAATGTCAATGGGGTTTTCTTTATTTTATTACAACCATTTTATTGGAACCAGAAAAAAAATATATATGTGTATGTATATTGGGTTGAAACGGAAAGTTCGTGTGCCGATTTTGAAGGAAGATTTAAATGCAACACATTTAAATATTTTTTTGTTGCTATTATATATATAATAATAATAATATTTGGAATATATAATAATAATATATATTTATTAAATTATGGGTTTTTTTTTTATTATTCGAACGAAAAATAATATATATTAAATATATTGGGTTGGTTGGAAAGTTCCGTGTGCCGATTTTGAAGGAAGATTTAAATGCAACACATTTAAATATTTGGTTGTTGGTATTATATATATATAATAATAATATTTGGAATATTTAATAATAATATTTATGTATTAAATTATGTTTTTTTTTTTTATATTATTCCAACAACAAAAATATATACATAAATATATTTAGTTCGTGTGCCAATTTTGAAGGAAGATTGAAATGCAACACATTTAAATTGTTTTTTTTTTTTGGTATTATATATAATAATAATAATATTATATATTTATTAAATGATATATTGAATATTTTCTTTTTTTATTTATTTATTTCTGTCTCTTTCTGTCTCTATTTCTTCTTTCTCTGGGATAATTAGATTCTTTCATTTTAATGAACAAACTCTAACAGGATGATCATTCTTTGAAACTTTAACTCGTTTTGAAGATGTTAGGAAATCGTTTTATTAACAGAGTTAGTTAAAGTGGAATAATTAGAAAATCTCACAGATTAGATTACGTTTACCTTGGAGATTCAAGTATTTTCTCTTTCTATCTTTCTATCTTTCTATCTCTCTTTCTTTCTCTCTCTCTCTCTCTCTCTCTCTCTTGATATTATTGTCGATTTGGTATAATCGATATCGGGTCCTGATATAAACACACTCCCAGTTCGAGAATTCTGTATAACATATTTCTCCATCGTATCAATTATCCTGCGGGAAAAAAAAAGGAAAAAAAGAAAAAAGAAAAAAACATTGACATAAAAGTACAGAATAAAATCAATGTAGAAGAAAGTAGATGAAAAAAAAACCAAGAGAAATTATTATAAAAGATAAAACAAAAAAATATGTAAAAAAAAATCGGAGAAAAAAATGTTGTATAATCGGAAAATGAAATTTCAATGCCGTAAATGAACATTTATTAAATCCAAATATAAAATGAAGAAGAAGTATAAAAAAAGAAAACATTAATAGAAAAATTAAAGAAAAATTAAAAAAAAAAAGAAAAAAAAGTGAATAACCGGAAAAAGAAATTTCAATGCCGGAAATGAACATTTATTAAATCCAAATATAAAATGAAGAAGAAGTATAAAAAAAGAATACATTAATAGAAAAATTAAAAAAAAAATTAAAGAAAAAGAAAAAAAGTGAATTGAATAACCGAAAAAAGGAATTTCAATGACGGAAATGAACATTTTACTTCGCTATCGAGTAAACGTGATTTTCGAAAGTAACGCGAGTAAAAAAAAAAAAAAGAAATCGGCTAAAATATCGTGAAACATTTACGAATCGAATCGAATCGAATCGAATTGAATAGAATCGAATTGAACCGAGAGAGAGAGAGAGAGAGAGAGAGAAAAAAGAAAGAAAGAATTTCGGATTTTCTTGAAAGGGGGAACGTTCGGAACTGGAAAAGATTTAAAACACGTAGAAAAAGTAGAAAAAGAAAAAAGGAGAAAGAAAAAAGGAGAGAAAAAGAGAGAGAGAGAGAGAGAGTGAGAGAGAGGAAAAGGGGAGGAAAGGGGGGGAAAAAAAGATGAAAAAAAAAAAAAAAACGAAACGAGAGTCCCGCCCGAGTTGTTACGGAGTTGGGTTGCTATTTTTTTCGAATCAGCATTTTTCGAGAGAGGTCAACGACAGATTTTCTTATCGAATCCTTTTTCGAGCCCCTTTATATATATACACACACACATACTATATATACGTACACCCTATATACACACACATATATACATACATATATATATATATACATAATACATTTCGTTTGAGACACTGCCTGGTTGGTACGTTCAACATTTTTTCCATTTTTTTCCCCTTTTGTTTTTTTTTTTTTTTTGCTTATTCTACGCCCTATCCGAAAGATTTTTCCCCACTCTTCTTTTCTCTGCGAGACGAGAGTGGGGATAGGGATCATTTTATACGCTTTCTACTACTTTTTTTTCTTCCACTTTTTTTTGTTTGTTATTTGGTACATTTGTCTTTTTTGTGTGTGTGTGTGTGTGTATGTGTGGTTTCTTTTCTATCTTTGTGTTGGTTATTTTAACGTAAATATGTACAGACAACAACGAAAACTATGATAATGTGAAATACAACGATGAGGAGGGTTTGTAATATCGAAAAAAAAGGATTTATTTGTTATATTTCTTTTTTTTTTTGGGGGAGGGGAGGAGGAGGGAGGGTTTTTTGTTTTAAAAAGATTCATTCTTCAATGATATTATTTTTGTAATCATAAATACGCATTTCATTTGTGTCATTTTAGTTTTATGTTACACCATCAGGTGCATTCTCACCTATCATTAATCTTACGGAAGTTAAATTTATTACACGTCACTATTATTCTCTCTCTTTTTTCTCTTTTTCTCTTTCTCTTTCTCTTTCTCTTTCTCTTTCTTTATTATTCTCTCTTACTCATCCTCTTGTTTTTTTTTCTTCTTCTCCTTCTTTGCAAAATATTCGATACTCGAACGATATCTCCATTTCTTTCTCTAATATACAAATATTTATTTTACAAAATTCTTTCTTTCCACGATGAAAAATAAAAATAATTTAATGGATCAAATATATTTAACCAGTTGACTGTGTGAAATTTAGTTTGAAAAGATCACCACAAGGTACGGAATTAAAAACGACGTGTATACACGTCGAACCAAAGAGCAAATGGTATTTATTATTACATTTGACGAAAAACGAGAAAGGAAGGATTACATTTTTTATTCAAAGTCAAAAAAAAAACTAACAATTCGTTTCTGAATACGTTATTCTTTAATAAAAGCTTGAAAATTGTCAAAAAAAAAATAATAAAATAGATAAACAAGAACAAATTGAAGATAGGAAGCAATAAAGAAGAAAAATAAGAAAATAGTTGTAGACAATTTCAAACTATGTATGTGTGATATGTTTGAAAGCCACGGTACTAAGCAAAGTGCGACACTTCACAGGTCGTACAACCAAAAACCTTGTTTCCTTGCGTTTTCCATTTTGTTTTTTTTTGAGCAAAACGGGCACATCTTATAAATAAAAATCAATTAAATAAATATCAATAAAATACATAGAAATCGTAATTGGTAATATAAATGGGAAAACATATCACCAAATAATATTCTTATTACATTTTATTGAGATTTCTAAGTTTTTATAGTGAATGGTAATTGTTTTATTTGACACGACGAGTATACACGTCAAACGCACCGCAGTAGAGATTTGGTCCGACGTGTATACACGTTGAGAACGCACTTAACTGGTTAAATATGCATACGAGATAATAGAACAATCAAATAATAAGAATAATAATAATAAGGAGAGAAAACAAAAATGTTCTCTCATTTGATTTTATTTTAACAAAACTAAAAAAGAAAAAAAATGATGATAATAATAATAATAATAATAATCTTTTTATATATATGTTCCTGCATGTGTAATCAACACGTGGACTTTAATGAACAAAAAAAAAAAAGAATTCGGACAATTTCTAAAAAAAAAGAAAAGGTGTTTCCACGAGAACACCGAATACGTGAAATGAAGAAAAATTGTTTATACCGTATTTAAACAGATCGTTACGTTTAATAAAAGAACAAAAAAAAAAAAAGAAAAAAAAAGAAAGAAAGGACTCGCGTGACAGGCGTGAAAATTGCAAGTAGCTCGTCAAAACGGAATGTTGAATAGCGAAGCGAGTAAAGATAGTAATCGTCGAGTTTGTCGCGTCAGTTCTAATAACGTAACGTGTCTGTTCATAGCACGGTTTATACTACTTGCCCTGTGTTCTACACCCGGGCACTTAACGGGGCAGCAGATCTTTTAATGGCGCGTTTGTTTTGTTTGAAAAAGAAAAATAAAAAAGAGAAACCACTGTGTACACTTTTATTAGCAAAAAAAAAAAAAAAAAATAAAACAAACCAAATTTGTCTACTTTGTGCATTTCAAAAATTATAATATAATATCTGCGTTCCTAAATTATATATCATATTTATATACAGTTAGTGGGAATTTTACACACGTCTGTAACACTATTTATCCTAATTTAATTATATATATTATTATTATTATTATATATTATTTTATTATTATTAGTGTATTATAATTAATATTAATTTAATAATATTATTTAATTAATATATTTTATTATATTTATTATATTATTTATTATATTATATTATATATTATATTATATATTTAATTATACTTATTATTAATTAAATAATATTATTATTTAGTATATTATATATATATAGAAATAATTAAATTATTCATATAGTAGAATATTTGTATTCGTAGAATAAATTAAATTATTAGTATATATATATATATATAGAATATACTAATTAATAATACTATTTAATTAATATTAATTATGAAATACAAATTAAAAATATTATTTAATTAATATTAATTATAATATAATAATTAATATAATTATATATATATAGGGTGATTCACTAGCTCTTGTCATCTAAATAGCACCGAATCACTCTATATATCCAATTATTTGGAAAATTGTTAACCCCAAAAGATTGAAATATAAATTCGATAACTCAAACACACACATACATATACATATATAAAATATATTATGATATAAAAATTCTTTTATTTTTCTTCCCTTTTAATTGAAATATCCCACACGAATTTTCTACAAACCTCGACGATATATATATATGTCAGTAATATTTGTTAAATTAGGGTAGTGAACAGACGTGTTTAACGTTCCCACTAACAAGTGGAAGTTAGATTTTAATAATTCATACCTACATATATATATATATATATTCACGTGTGTTAACTCTTTCCCTGTAATACAAGTTCTTTCACGTTTATGCATATATATACATCATATACATGTATTTGTATACTTACTCTTCCATATACATATACATATATACATATATATATATATGCACGTAAAACGAAACAACGATGAACATCTAAAAGCATCTGTCTGTGTTGCTAAAGTATCGTTAGTCTCTCTCTCTCTTTTTCATTCTCTTTTACTCTCCATCTCTCTCTCTTTCTCACTCACACAGTCTCGTGAGTAATGTATAAGATCTAATGTGGCTCTTGGGAACAACGTTGTACGTAGCTGCTTTCGGTTCATTTCTAACCGAGACACAATTGATCGTGGAACGATCACAGAATGATCTAACAATCAAGACAAAATTCCGGTTTCAGTTTCGATTTCGATTTCGATTAGATTGGATTCGATAGCATGTCTTCGGTCTTATCCCCGTTCCCCTTTTCATTCCCTCCTCTGTCCACCCAACTCACGTTCTCGACACTTTAACGGTTTATCTCGTGTCAGACATTAAATTCTTGTTTCTTTTTTTCTTTTCTACTAATTTAGTAGTACTCCAGGAAAGCTTTTACGTTGATTGACTATATCGATTTTATTTTGTGTTCAATGTTTTTCTATTCTTTTTTTTATTTTTTATTATTTTTGCTCTCATTTTATTCTTTTGTTTAATATTCCTTTTTGTTGTCTTTTTTTTTCTTCATTTTGTGTTTGTTCGTTCGTTCGTTAGTTTGTTTGTTTGTTCGTTTTAAAATTTGTGTGTACTTCATCGTTTTCGTTTCTAAGAATTTTTGTAATTATTTTCATAAGATAAAATAATTTAAAACAAAAATTTATATATATACAGGGTGATCTGTAACTGGTAGTACAAGTGACAAGACAGTGATTCTACATGAAAAAATAAATCGAAAAATAACGTTCGGAAAAGTTCGTAAAGTAGGAGTATTTTCGAAAAGTTCGTAGGGTATATATCTGAAATAATTTAATAAAACATATGAAATGTTTAAACCCATGTATATGCGTAGAAACAATGTGAAATGTAATTAGAGTGTGTTAGAATATTAACCATTGCTTTTACCAACCTTTACTGGAGTAACACGTTTACTACACTCGGGTCCAAAGGACCCGGACGAGAAAAAATCGTTATAAAATCGAAACTATTGCATAGATTTACTTCAACATTTTTTTGAGACTTCTTTAATACTTACTTAAAATGACTGTATAGGTTTTATAACTTTAAATTAAATTTAAATATGTTTAAAAAATTATCGAAGTTGAACAATTGAGAAAAATGACTTGAAGTTGTAAAAAAGGTCTGGCTCCTTTGGACCAAGTGTGATAAGCAAAAGTTAAAATAATTGATAATTAATCGATAGGAATATGCATTGATGTTTAATAGTTAAAATTATATGATCGGAGACACCGTACACTTCGAAATTCACCTTCAGACTGACGAGTTGTCCTCTGTCAACATTTCTTTATACAAAGTAGTTTATATGACTTTCCAAACAGTGCGCATGTGTGTAACAGTAATAATATTCCTAATAAAGAGTATTTAACATTAAAATGTTCTAATTTTAGTATTTTTTGCATTCTAATGTAATTATTTTAACACACATGCGCAGTGATGACTTCGAGAGGGTTGAATTGTCCTGTATTGTAAAAAAAAAGTTTATTAGAATATTAAAATAATTGTTAATTAATCGATAGGAATGTGTATTGATGTTTAAAAGCTCGAATTATATGTTCGGTGTACCGTCCTCTTCGAAATTCACCTTCAGACTGACGAGTTGTCCTCTGTCAACATTTCTTTATACAAAGTAGTTTATATGACTTTCCAAACAGTGCGCATGTGTGCAATGGTAATGATAATTCTAATAGAGATCATTTAAAATTTAGAACGTTCTAATTTTAGTATTTTTTGCATTCTAATGTAATAATGTTATTTCCGAAAAGTTCGTACGGTATTTCCGAAAAGTTCGTAGGTTATTTCTGGGACCTCTACGGAGCATTGAAACTAATTAACCGAATATTACATCACATCCTTTTTACAACCTTTCTTCCTTTTTCTCACACTCTTTCTCTATCTCTGTCTTACTCTTAATCTCATTTCGTACGAAATTACAGCTGAAGAAAAATACAGTCAGTTAGTCAGTCAGTTTAGTCCGTCAGGTGACCCTTTTTTTTAAACGGCATATCTTGAGGGTTACTTTCTATCTTTCTTTCTTTCTTTTGATAGGGTAAGTCGTCCTTAGAAAGGTAACAGAGTAGTAGAAATACTATTCGTTTACTTCTGAAAGTATATGTGTATGTATGTAAAAGAAAGATAGAACACCTTTCTTCGACTCACTAACTCTCTTTCATAAAATACTGAATAATACGAATAATGACCCTCCCTTTCACCCTCCTCCTCCCTGCCCTTCTACCACCATCCCTAATTCTCTATCTTCTTCTTCTTCTTCTTCTTCATTTTCTTCATTTTCTTCGTTCGTTTTTCTCTAGTCTTCATTTCTTCTCGTCAAAAGGAGGAAAACTAAACGTTTAAACGAACTATCCGTAGAAGAGTCGTAATTTATTCTGTTGAACGCATTTTAAAACGAACGAACGAACGAATGAACGAACGAACGAAGAAGATGATAAAACCCGCTGGCAAGAGACGCTTCGCGAACAAGTGTCTCTTACTTTTCTTATTCGAAAGCTTCTTCTCCAATGGATCAAGAAAAGAAACATTAAGAGAGAGATAGAGAGAGAGAGAGAGAGAGAGAAAGAGAGAGAGAGAGAGAGAAAGAAAAATATCGTTTCTATCTATAAATGTAATATAAGATTGTTTTCATTCCAATTGATATGTTTAATGTTTATTTTATTTTAAAATATTTTTTTGTTTTGTACTATCTAATAATACTTGTAAATTATTATTTAATTTATTTTATTTATTATTATTTGATTTAATATTTATATTTAATTATATCAATAATAATTCTTTCACAATTTCAAATTGTAGTAGATTGATTTTTGAAATAAAATATATAAATGTATACAATATTTAATATATATAATATATATTTATATATTATATCGAGAATACAGTTATAATAATATTATTATTACGAATGATTTTAACTTTTGATTTTACATTGAAGAAATTTTTATATATATATAGTACAATAGTTAATTTTTTATTCATTATAAATATTAGGTCGAGTCATAAGTAACTTCCGTTTTTTTTATGACTTTGTTTTGGTGGCTTATAATAGGTAAATACGACAAATAGATTCTACATAATCGCATCGGAAATTACTTATGACTCGACCTAATTCAATTTTTATATTTCAATTTTTATATATATATATATATATATATATATATATATATATATCCTGTTTCTTTCTCTCTCTCTCTCTCTCTCTCTCTCGTTATTGAACATTATACTTCGAACACGTAGGGTCACCTGACAAATAATGCGCTCAATTCTCTTTCTCAATTTTTTTTTTTCTTCTTTTTCTTCTTATTATTTTTTTCATTTTTTTTTTTTTCTTTTCGTCCGTTCAATATGCCACTACGGGATCGGATGAAAAATATTGGCTACGTTCCCACGGCTTTGTCCCCTCGATCTGAAATCTAATCGAAAATTCTGCTCACGTTCTTTGCCGAGTCTATTATCTAGAAAGAAAGAAAAAAAAAAAAGAAAAGGAAGAAAGAAAGAAAAAAAAAAGAAAAAGGGAAAGGAGATGTGTAAAAATCGGACCAGAAAAAAAAACCCCGATTTTCTATGATATTCTTTGTTCCTTCCAAACGGATTCATCTTCTTTTCGATGAATTATTATTATTATTATTATTATTAATTGGCATTAGAAACTCGACAGTTCATTGCCGCAAATACCAAATCCCGCCATTGTTCCCGTAGTAAAATCCATGGCGGTTTTCGTTGTTTCGTGATAAAGTCGTTTTACGGTATAGGGTAATCAAACCCTACGCCCAACCACCGAACAGAAGGGCCAATTTCAAGTCGGCTGTTCGCGACTGCTTAGTCAATTTATTCGCAACTAACCTTCGTCCAAAGGACCCAGACCTTTTTACAACTTGACGTCATTTTTCTCAATTGTTCAACTTCGATAATTTTTAAAACATATTTAAATTTAATTTAAAGTTATAAAACTTATATAGTCATTTAAAGTAAGTATCAAAGAAGTCTCAAAAAATTTTGAAGTAAATCTATGCAATAGTTTCTATTTTATAACGATTTTTCTCGTCCGGGTCCTTTGGACCCGAATGTGGTAAGCGTGTTACTCCAGGAAGAATGGTAAACAGAGTTTAAAGATTTATACTTGAACACTATTATGAATTTTACACAATACTAAAATAACAAACATTACCTAACGATTTATTTTTCATAATATCGTTTTCAAATTGCATTGAATTTATTTAGTTTATAATAATGTAGTTCGTAATAACTGATAAACTCATTTTTTTATTAATTTTG
Source organism: Polistes dominula (assembly GCF_049000335.1). NCBI lineage: Eukaryota > Metazoa > Arthropoda > Insecta > Hymenoptera > Vespidae > Polistes > Polistes dominula. The sequence continues at coordinate 1,570,309 of NW_028300914.1, read as the reverse complement.
TCTTACAAGTTAGATCACTTTCATAAGTATGGGCACACATATATATATATTCCCTGTAGCATTTAAGAAACAAAATAGAAAATTGATAACCTCGAGTGGGGATTACAAATGAAAAGATTTGTCCCGTTTGATAAAGATTTTTCGTCGTTCCTTAGTTATTGTCACAGGTATATTCGTCGTGTACTATCGATCCGTTCTATTTGAGAAAACGAAGAAGAAGCAGAAGCTCACAAGCCCAAGAGAACTTAAACTACACATTTACCTATCATCTCTCTTTCTCACTTTATCTCTTTCTATCATTCAAACATTCTAACATTCTACTTTATCGAACAATGACGTGTGTGTACTGTCAAGAGTATACTAAAAGTCAAACAAAATTTACGTATCCTTATTCTATTTTGCTTAATTTTCTTTTTTTTCTATTTTCGTTTGGTAAGTTTCATCTCATCACCTGTTTTCACACATAAGTTTAACCACCAACACATATATATATATATACAATACATTGACATATATGTCAATGCATATACATATTGCACATTTTGCTTCAATTTTCAACTACTTCCAATTTCTCTATGACTATAATTTCTAGGTCACCTAAAAGCGATCTCGTTTTAGAACGATAATTATCGTAGCACTTGTAGTTTACAGCTCTCTTTCTCATTCTCTCTCTCTCTGTCTCTCTCTCTCTTTCATTTTCTTTTTCTCACTCACCGATTCTCATTTTATTTCACCTTTTTATTTATTTAATTTTTTTTTTTTATTTTTCTTTGTGCTAACTTTTCAGATATTTCACTGACCTTTCATCGTCTCTAATTGTATATGCACAAAAACGGAAGATTTTTTTCCTTCTATGTTTTTCTATTTTTTTTTTGTTTTTTTTTTTGGGGGTCTTTTTTTAAATTCAAAGAATATTTTACCATTAGAGTCGATTTAATGACCGACGAGAGATATATCCTATGTTTTTATGTTTTTTATTTTTTTTTTTAATTATATAAAACGTCAAATAAAAAAAAAATAAAATGATCTTCAAACGGATGAAACGAATATTTTATTTTTTGTTTAATTATAATATAAAACGTCAAGAGAAAAATATTTAAAAACAATCTTCAAAGGGATTAAACGAACAGAGATTTTATATATTTCAAAATGATAATTTAAATATAAATAAATATATGTAATATAATATAAATATAAAACTAATAATTATTTTATATGTATAAGTATTAAAAAAAGGATGTTTTTTTTTTTCACGAACAAAATATTGATATCAACAGCAAACCAAAAAAAAAAATGAATTATTATTAAACGAATTATTTGTTCTTCCTGATCTCGTAATATTATGAGATAAGAACAATTTATTAAATAAAATAATTAAAACTACTAATTATATAATTTAACTAATTATCTAATTAAACAATAATTACAAACTCGTAATAATACATTCGAACAAAATGACTGTCTCGTATAAAAAATAATAATATAAAGATCCTATTTTTTTTTTTTAATCGTTTCATGTAATTTATAAATACTTCAGATAAAAATCTTTCATCTTGATTAATATCAACGACGATTCATTCGAGTTTTGTATAAAAAAAAAAAAAAAGGATGATGAGTAAAGTATGAGAAATAATAACGAGAAAGAAATAAAAAAAAAAAAAAGGTGTATGATAAACAAAAAGCTTAGAAGACTCATCACCGTACGATGAGTTTAAAAAAAAAAGGTTAACAGACGATCGCGTTTTAATACAAACGATATATATATATATATATATATATAGGTATATAGTAAATTTAACGGCGGGTGTAGGTTTTTGATTAATGCGACAGGTACACGCGCGGTGCTACTAGTTGATATATTTAAACACGTTTCACAAAATGTGTTTAAACTGTGACACGATAAAACATACTCGAAGTAAGTTAAACTCAGATAGAGAAATTTTCTATTTAGATTTAAATGACTCTGGGTATATAATAAAAGAATGTTATAAATATAATAAATATAATAATATGTTATTATGTTAAATAATTGTTATTATTTGTTATGAATATTATTAATATAATTAATATAATAAAATGTTATTATTGTAATAACATTCTCCTATTATATATATATATATACCCATATTTATATTAATAAATATTAATAATATTAATAAATATTATAATTAATAAATTATTATATATACCCATAATTATAATAATAAATATTATTAATATAATTAATATAATAAAATGTTATTATATATAATGTAATAACATTCTTTTATTATATATCCATATTATAACCCATAACGTTATTAAACATAATGTTATTAATTAATATATATATTATTTATTAATTATATTATATTATGTATATATATAGTCCTGAATTTTTCATGCAACTTTTTCTTAATCCACTTTTATGCAACTATCAGACTTTTGGAAATATTTAAGTGGTGAATCACCCTATATGTTATCACTATATATTTATTATACCTTAATATGGATAATAATCACGTTACGTCTTATTCGAATATTAATATACGTCATAGTAAAAAAAAAAAAAAGAAAAAAGTTGCTTGCGTGTTAACTTTGAACATCAATAAGGATTATAAGGTGTTACCACAATGGTTAGGTATATGAATATTGTTTGTCCCATCTTCTAGTGCTAGTCTTCTTGCAATTCTCAACAAGTTAACATCTCTGACAATTTTATTTATTTTTTTACAAAACTGTCTAATAATTACGAATATATTTTTTTGTTCTTTCTTTCTTCTTATTTGAAACTTCGACGTACGAGGTAATTAAAAATCTTTCGTATTATTATAATAATTAAAACAAATACATTTTTATACCAATATGATACACCTATCCTAATTCATCATCGTTATAACGTTACTATTATTATTATTATTATTATTATTATTTGAATAATATATTTACGAGATTTAAAAATTGAATATAAAATTATCTGGAGAAGGGGGGGGGGAGTGTGTGTGGAGGTTTGTGTTTGTGTGATTTAAACAATAAATCAATCAATCTATTTCAAGACATTTTTAAATATCAATTCGTTGTGGTTCTCGTTTTATAAAATCAACATAAACGATATTTAATCTAAAATGTTTGTAAAAAAAAAAAAATAAAAAATAAGTTAATAATTTTTACAATTCATCTATGAACATTTTTTCATATCGTTTATTCAATTTTACTTTATTTATTATCCATACTGTTGTTTTTTAAATCGAAACATTTGTATAATCGTTACTTTATCTTTTTTTTTACAATTAATATTCAAAATTATGATTAACATGGAAACTATACAAATATGATGATTATTTAATCATTTTTATAATAATAAACAAGATTCATTTGAGATGTCTTTTTTCAATAATTCATAAATATTAACAAAAGTATAATTAACAAAATGAACAAAACTAACAAAACTAACAAAACTAACAAACCAATATGATAATCGTTTCATAATTTTCTTGACACGATTATTAATTATTTCTTTAACACTCTTTCAATAATTAATAAATATTAACAAAAGTACAATTAACAAAATGAACAAACTAACAAAATTAACAAAAATAACAAAAATAACAAACTAATATGAAAATCGTTTAATAATTTTCTTGACACGATTATTAATTACTTATTTAACACTCTTTCAATAATTAATAAATATTAACAAAAGTACAATTAACAAAATTAACAAACCAATATGATAATCGTTTAATAATTTTCTTGACACGATTATTAATTACTTATTTAACACTCTTTCAATAATTAATAAATATTAACAAAAATACAATTAACAAAATTAACAAACCAATATGATAATCGTTTAATAATTTTCTTGACACGATTATTAATTACTTATTTAACACTTGTTTTCAATTAGAATTTATTCTATGTCTTATCATTCCTTTATCATATTACTAAATAAGATTTGTAATATTTCTATATCTAAAACTAACCATAATAAAAAAAAAAAAAAAAAAAAAAAAAAAAATAGATACGACACGTAGTATCTTTTGTCGTATACGATAGGACGAATTATTCTTTCGTGGCATATCTATGGAATCACTTCTCTTGGAATCCAATCACGGATAAACGGATTACGTTAATCCGTACAATCCTGTTGTTGTATCCTTTGTTTATACAGCAACTTCGTTATAACCGGAACGTGGCACGATGCAATATAACATCATTCTATCTCTCTTACACCTTTTATCCTCCATCTATCTCTTTTACACCCTATACCCCTTACACCCATCTTCTATTCCTTAGACCTTCTCTCTCTCACTCACTCTCTCTCTCTCTCTCTCTCTCTCTCTCTCTCTTTAGTTTTAGTTCTACTTCTTCTCTCTTTCTATCACACTTATATTCTACGTGTATATAATCTTCATCATCTACAAACTTGTCCTTCATGGAATTAAAATTGAAACTATGATGGTGTGTAATCGAATCTATTCCAATTTTCTTCTTTTATGAAGAAGAATGTGTATGCACTCGTCAGACCAAATCTCTACTGTGGTACGTTTGACGTGTTTACTCGTTGTGTCAAATAACAAAATTACCATTCACTATAAAAACTTAGAAATCTCAATAAAATGTAATATGAATATTATTTGGTGATATGTTTTCCCATTTATATTACCAATTACGATCTCTATGTATTTTATTGATATTTATTTAATTGATTTTTATTTATAAGATGTGCCCGTTTGCTCAAAAAAAAAAAAAATGGAAAACGCAAGGAAACAAGGTTTTTGGTTGTACGACCTGTGAAGTGTCGCACTTTGCTTAGTACCGTGGCTTTCAAACATATCACACATACATAGTTTGAAATTGTCTACAACTATTTTCTTATTTTTCTTTTTTATTGTTTCCTATCTTCAATTTGTTCTTGTTTATCTATTTTATTATTATTTTTTTTTTTGACAATTTTCAAGCTTTTAGTAAAGAATAACGTATTCAGAAACGAATTGTTAGTTTTTTTGTTTTGACTTTGAATAAAAAATGTAATCCTTCCTTTCTCATTTTTCGTCAAATGTAATAATAAATACCATTTGGTCTGCGTTCGACGAGTATACACGTCGGTTGCTTGTTTTTCATTTTCCACCCTGTGGTGATCTATTCAAACTAAATTTCACACAGTCAAATGGTTAATATAAATGAAGTATTTTATTTGATTGAAAACAATTATATTACAACATTGTAAGTTGTAAATAAATATATTTTAAAGGAACAATGAATAAAAAAATATTACTAGAAGGATTTAGAAGAAAGAAAGAAAACATATATTTCAAATAACAATTTTTCTTTCACAATATTCCAAGGAAAAATATTCTCCAAAGGGTTGCCTTGTGATATATAAAACGTTCTCTTTTCTTCTTTTTTTTTATTTGTTTTTTTTTTTTCTTTTTTTTTTTTTTCATACCATGCATTGAAAAATGTCCAACGGGCATTCTGGAAAACATTCTTCGTTGGAATATCGCGTTTTCATAGAAATTTTCGTCTATTTTTTTTTTCATTTTTCTCTTTTTCTTTCAAGTCTTATTATTCTTTTGTTTCTTCTATTTCTTATCTTTAAACTTAAATTTAAAAAAAACCAAAACACTCGATATTGTTATTAAAAAAACATTATTACTACTTGTCATTTATGTAAATGAAAAAAAAAAAAACAAACAAAAAAACTATTTCAAAATTCTTGAAATTATTTCCATTTATCGAAATTGTTTTACATTTTTAAATTAAATTGAAATTAATGGTAATTCAAATTGACCTTTCATTTGGATTATTGAAATTTTTGCAATTAGTCGAAAGAATAAAAATTTGCAAAGAAAAAAGAAAAAAAAAATAAGAAGAAGAAGAAGAAGAAGAAGATGAGATAAAACGTAGGAATGAATCGTGTTATATATATATATTTTTTTTTGGATTTTATGGAGTTAAAACAAAGAGAGAAAAAATAATAAAAAAAAAAAAAAATGGAACCCTTTCATTGTTATGCATATAATCAAACTATATATAGTTGTTAACTCATACACACACCCAGAGACACACAGACACACACAGCCACACACAACACAGAAACACAAACACTCTCTCTCTCTCTCTCTCTCATTCTATCTCTTTCTTTTCCTTTTTTTTTCCTTTCGAAGCTCTTAATTAACGCAGAACCTGAATATTCATTCCGTAACCCACAGGATTGGACGATGACCATCGGCTTTTCTCATCGCAAATTGAAGCGCTTTTAACAAAGAATCAAAAGCCGGAAGGCATCACCAATCAAAGTGCGCCCAATTGACTCTTTTCTCTTTCGAGTGTTTGCGCGATTTTAGATTTCAATGCTTCGAAACCATTTCTCCCACACCACCGTTCAATTTCATTTCTTCTTAAACCACCAGACAGGATGGTCATGTCAAACATTGTTTAGCAATTTCCTGTATTATCGATATATTCCATGGAAGAATAATTTTTTTTAATGTTATTTTATGCTCTCTTTTTTTGTTCTTTTTTGAAGTGAAAACTTCTTTAGAATTGGGCTGATTTGAAAATCGTCAAACCGATGAAACAAAAATAATTAATTAATTCATAAAATTCAATATATTATTTAATTCTATATATTAATTAATTAATTAATAAATAAAATTCTATATATAAATAAATAATTCAGTGTCAAAATATGTTTGTCCACTAATAATTCCGAAATGAGTCAACTTTATTTTAATGAAATTTATTTTATTTCACACGTGATTTTTTTTCCAACTTAACACATAGCACAATTTTTATCGCGATTTTTGTTTTGTTTTTATTAATTACTTTTTAAATTACTAATTTAAAGATTTTTATTTTAGAGGTTATTTAGGTTCTGTAAAGGTTCTTTCAATAGATGGTACTGTATTACAATTCAATTGTTTCGATATATTCACGTCTCGTAATTTGGTTTTCTTTGAAAGTTTCACTCAAATATTATTATTTAAATGTAATATTATTTAATTATTAGATTTTTTCAAAAGTAAAATATTAACTTTGAAAATTATTCCATGTGTTATATAAAATATTGTTGAACAATTTAACAAACGTCAATTTTTTTTATTTTATTTTTTGCTTGAATTTTGATACAACATAGCCAACTACTTTGAGTGTAATTGATGTTAAATGTATCTTTTTTTTTTTTTTTGGACTTTTAAATATGTTTATTTTGCCACAAGAAATTACAATATATTTTACACAAGTATAAAAATAAACAATAATTCTAAAAATGTCTAATTTATATAATAATTAAATTAGGAATTAAATACCAATCGTTTATATAATTTAGCTAAGGGTAACTGTAATACTAAATTCCTGTAATACGTTAAGTGTATCGTTAATATTGGTTTGTTGATTTTACACGAAAATCATTGACATACTTTGACATTTGTTTTTTTATTAAATTTTACATATATATATATATATATAGGAACACTTTGATACCTAAAATTTAGGTCGTATAAAAGGAGTATACGATTTAAAAGTTGAACAAAAATTGTATTTTTTATTTTTCACAGTAAATCCACAAACTGTTTCTAACTTTATCACAAAGAAAACTCTTTCCACTATTTTCTTTTATTTATTTTTTTATTTTATTTTAGCAATGCGCATAGTAGATTGAAGTGGTTCGCTTAAACTTGAAGTAAGATTTAATGCCAGTTTCTTTATATTTTTTTCTTTCCCCCGTTCTCTCCACCCCTCGTTTCTTTTTCTTGATACACCTTCCTTATCGTTTTCAATTTCAATCCTCTAAATAGAAACTATTTCAAGTAAATGCACTAGCCCAACATTATATCATATATTCTTTTTATTTATATATTATCACACACACATTTATAAGAGTTCAGAATATACCTAGTATTGGGACTTTGGTCGTCTGGGATAAAATTTTCGAACGGGTCAGTAACTTTAAGTATATATATTAAGGATCGATCATAAAACCAGACGAACGAAATTAACGAAGAACTTTGAGAAAAGAATCAATCTAGGCAATTCATGTTTTTATTTGCTTAACAAATTAACTCATCTCACGGTTGTTGTTTAGGCTATTCAAAATCAGGATATACAGGACAATCATCCTGCAGGTAGTCCTTTATGGTTACGAATCGTGGTCGTTTACGTTACGGGACGACAAGAAATTGAGGGTTTCGGAGAACAAAGTTGTTCGTAAAATCTTCGGTGCAAAATGCGATGAGGAAACGGTCGAATGGAGAAAACTCCATAACGTTGAAGTACATCGATTGTACAATAAACCGGCCATTATCAACGTCGTAAAATCACGCCGATTAAGATCTGGCTGGTCACGTGGCGCGGTGCATGGGGGAGGATCGAACGACGCACAAAATATTGGTCGGTATACCAAATGGGAAAAGACCACTGGGTAGACCGAGACGTAGATGGGAGGATAATATTATTTCGGGACCTGAAAGAAATAGGATACGAAGACCGCCAATGGAATGATCGCGCTCAGTGACAGGAACAATGATGGGATTTGGTATTTGCGGCAATGAACTTCTAAATTCCTAATGTCAATTAATAATAATTATCATTTATATATTACATATTATATTTATTTGTCAATTTTATTTCATTGATTATATCATTTTGACAGATTATCAGTGACCGGGACACACTAACGAGATTTGACATTTGCGTCAATGAATTTTCGAGTTTCCAATATCAATTAATTATAATAATAATATCAATTATGAAATATAATATATATATATTTCATAAATCTGTAATTTACAAATTACAAGACCATTATGTCTGAGCTCTAATTAATTTTCTTTTTTCTTTTTCTTCTTCATTATTTTCCCCTTTCATTCTCTCTCTCTCTCTCTCTTTTCTAACGTAACCACAACGTCACGCTGCAGCTGAAAAAAAAGAGAAAGAGAAAGAGAAAGAGAGAAAGAGAGAGAGAGAAAGATCATGTAACACCATTAGCAGCAGTCTAGCCGTGGAATTCACGACACGACGCATCTACGATGCATTTTCCATACAATTAGACAATGCATTCGGGGTGCTGTGCCTTTTTCAGACGATTCTTCTCAACTACGGAGAATTGAAAAAGAGAGAGAGAGAGAGAGAGAGAGAAAAGGAAAAGTCAGTGGATGAAAAGAGGAACAGGGGAAGGAAAAAAAATGGTCTGGACCCAAAGCTATTGTTTTACCAGATGAATGTCGAGAGATTTATCCGAACGAACTCCAGTTTTCTATCCTATACTATGTTAACATGTCGTGTCGTCTCGTGTCGTGTCGTATCGTGTCGTGTCGTGTCGTGTCGTGTGGAAGAAGAAGAAGAAGAAGACAAAATTCCAAAGATCTTTTTTTTTTAATACTTTTCTTTTTTTTTTACATATACGCACGAATTTTTTGTTTCTTTCTCTCTCTCTCTCTCTCTCTCTCTCTCTCTCTTTCTTTTTATTCTGTTTTTTTTTTCTTTTTTATTAATTTTTCATTCCATTTATTTTTTCACTTTTCTTCATCTTCCATACGTTTTTAGTTACATGAATTTAATTATGACTCCCTCTCTCTCTCTCTCTCTCTCTCTCTCTCTCACTCTTTTTTTGTTCATTTTTTACTTTCTTATTTTCTTACTTCGCTAATTTGTATTTTATTCATTATAATAATTTGTAATTGTATTTATTTATCGAGAATATATTATATTCTTATGTTAATTAATATTAACAATAATTACATGTACGAACGTGTATTCACTTTTTAATTTTTTTTTTGTTTATTTCAATAGTTTTGAATTATTTTTTATCATTAATATATAAATGTTGAGTTTTTTTTTTCTGTTTATTTTTTTACTATATATAAGAAAAATATGTGTGTCATGTTTATTCGTTGAGAAAAGAGAAGAAGAAGAAGAAGATGAAGAAGAAGATGAAGAAGAACGAAGTCTTATCAAAGAATGTACTCTCTCTCTTTCTCTCTCTCTCTCTCTCTTTTCTCTTACTATTTATCTCTTGCATCGGATGCTATGACGATGATAACAAGGCCAACATGACGATGCAAATTCTCTTTATGCTCGTTGCACGCAGAGTACTTTAAAATGTAGAAAATAAAGTCGAGAGATCGAGCTCGAAGATGATGATGATGATGATGATGACGACAATGATGATGATGATGATGACGACTATGGAACTCATTATCTTGAGCTCGTTTTTTACGTTATCAAGATTTTCTTTTTTCTTTTCTGAGTTAAAATGAAATATCTCGCGTATATCGTTAATTGAACTTTAATGTTTATGACTTATTTTCAATGATTTTTTTTTTTTTAAATGCTTCTTCTCTCAACCGTTTCAATTTCATCACGTTTATTTGTGTTAGACATTTTTTCATACATTCACATTTCAATTATAAGACAATTTTGCGTGACATCTGAATTATAATGTTATTTAACAAAATTAGTTTAAATGTAACAAAAGTGAAGATAAATTTTCCTAATTAAAAATTTATCAATGAAATTTAGTTGTTCCAAAAATAAATGTGAAATAATAAAATAAATTTGGGCGGGGAGAGGAGGAGGAGGAAGGGGAGGATAAGAGGACGTTTCTGAAGGATTTAAAATCGGTTGTTCTTTTTTTGTTTTTCTATTATGTTTGTTCAATGCATTTGAATATTAATAGAATTGTGTTGTTTAAAATGAATTTGTCATTTGTAGATTTCTACGCTGGTGTCGCACAGAGAACGGCCGCTATGTTCGGACCGGAGTCTTCGTGCCGTTGCAAGGGTCGGACAGGCGGTAAATTTGGCGGTCGAAAGGTTCGTCACCGTTGGCGAAACCATCGCCGACGACAATCCCGAGATCAAACAGGACATGTACGAGGCATGCAAAGAGGCCAGAGTAGCTGGTAAGTTTAACCAAGATTTAACAAACAAACAAACAAACTAACTAACTAACAAACAAACGAACGTACGAGCAAATAAGCAAAGTATTGAAAAAGAAGACAAGCAAACAAAAATAAAAAGAACAAAACGTTAAAATTATGGAGGATAGAAGGTAAGAAGTATCATCTGTGTATATGAAAAGTGTACGTCGAAATGCATTCAATTAGGGTGGCGCCACAGTAGCTTCAGGGTAAATTTTAAAGGAAGCTACATTCATATCATACCCTTTGTCTACACCAGCGCCATTCTGGAAGATTTTTGAACTGTTATTTTATAGCATACACTTGGATACTTTTTCAAATTTTCTCCCATATGAGATGATACTACTTTACCTTTACCCTCCATACCTTTTTTTATTTCTTATTCTGTTTTACAGTTACATAAAGTTAAAGTATAAGTTAATATTAGTTAGTAGACATATACATTTTAATAATTCTAACCTTTTATTTTTACCCCATTAGTCTTTTTTTTTTTCTTCTTATCCATTTTATCTTTCCCATGAGTCCTCTTTCTCTCTCTCTCTCTCTCTCTCTCTCTTTTTTTAAATAGCAAACGATCGTTTAAGCTAACGATGACTTAAACTGCATTTTATCGAGCCTCGTGTGTATTTGACGGTTATACTGGTGAGAAGAAAAAAAAAAAGCAAAAAAAAATTCTATATAAAAAAAGGGGAAAGATAAAGCGAAAGAAAGGTAGAAAGAAAGGAATAAAAAAACAGAGAGACAGAGAGAGAGAGAGGGAGAGAAAGATAGAGTGTGAGAGAGATGGGTCCTAGATGATTCTCTTTTTTTTTATTCTCTCTTCTTATTCTTCTTCATTTAGCGAACGTGGGGGGTGAGAGGGTTAGGGAGGTTGGTTCATGTAGAAGGTTAAGTTGAACGTGATCTTAGATGAGGATAAAAGTAAGAGGAGGAAGAAGAAGAAGAAGAAGAAGCTCGTAGATAACGTTTCTTACCTACTTGCGATATATACTTTTGGCAAACGATCGCATTTTTCCTTTCCTTTCCTTTCCTTATACCTTCATCTTCTTTTTCTTTCTTTCTCTCTCTCTCTCTCTCTCTTTCTCTCTCTCTCTCTCTCTCTCTCTCTAACCTAAGACATTTTACTCTTTCTTTTTTTCGTTTTCTTATATTTCTTTCATTTCTTTCTTTCGTTACTTCAAATGGCACCGTTTCAAACGTTTTAAACGTTAAGGGTTAAGTACTGCGGTATAAACTTGAAAAAAAAAAGAAACGAACGAACAAATGAATAAATTGCATCCGGGTTTTAAAAATAAGAATGAAAAATTAAAAAAGAATATAAAATTCTTATATTATAATTATTGAATTTTATTAATGTATATAGAAATTATATATAAATAATAATAAAAAATAATATATAAACTATAAAATTAATAATATAAAATAATATATATATATATATATATATATATATATATATATATATATATATATATATATATATATATATATATATAAATTAAAAAATAAAAATATAAAATAATAATATAAAATAATATATATAAATTATAAAATAATAATATAAACTATAAAATTAATAATATAAAATTAATAATATAAAAACCGAGTCTTGGTCCTGTACGTCAAATTAATTGAAAATTAATTTGAATTTAAATGTTGTTAAATTGTTACATTTTTCATAAACTATAAAATTAACACACATAAACACACATACACACACTGACACATATTCTTGAAAGTGTCTATAATAAATGTAATGAAGCATACAATTATTTTACATATTGAAGATATTAATAAAAATATTTTTTCAAGACTAACAACGAAATAAAATAAGAAAATACAACAACAACAACAACAAAAAGAGATGATTTCTCTATTGTTTATCTTTGTCTTTTTTTCTTTTTTAACTAAAGGGATTTAATTTTGTGTCACAGATTTCTAATTCAAAACGTTCAATTGCTACTCCTTTTATTATTATTACACAAAATCTAATTAAACTCTTAGAATTTGTTGTTGTTGTTGTTGTTCTTTTTCTTATTCGTTCTTCTTCTTTTTTCTACTTGTTCATTTTTGAAGTAAGAAACCTTCAGGTCAAAAGACTTTAAGGATGCACTTATAAGAATATTCTCTCGAACCTATCGAAAGCTTATTGGCTCTGCCTGCCCTTCAACTTTTCTCCGAAGGACTTTTCTTACGAAGTTTGTAATGCGTTTTAAGTAAACTTTAAAAAAAAAAAACAAAAAAAACAGAAAAAAAATGAGCACAAAGAGACTAAAGTTTTCTTCTCTACTTTGACCGATTTTTTTCTATTTCTTTTACTCTAATATATATATGTGTGTGTGTTTGTGTGTGTGTCAGTAAAGAAATAAAAAAGACAAGTAAGAAAGAAAAAACACAGAAAGAGAAAAAGAGAGAGAGAGAGAGAGAGAAACGATATGAAAAGGGATATCAATGTTTCTCGACAAAATGCTTTTTCAACTTAGAGTATGTTGTCAGTAAAAATCCAATGACAAACGAGCTTTACCATCGCCTAAAGCTTCTCCTAGTTTTTTTTTTTTTTTTAAACTCTTTTCTATATACGTATGTGAGGATAGATACTAGATATATATTTACCGAACTACCTTCAATCACTAACCCGTTTTCTATCTTTCTTTTTTAGTATTTTTCTTCTTTTTCTTTTACAATTCATTCAACAACAACCATTTCTAGTCGTCAAACCATCTCACTTGTGTTACATGCCTTTATTTTCTCGTGTGTTACGTAGATTCTATATTTTTGTAGAAAAAAAAAAAATACAAAGAAGAAGAAGAAGAAGAATAAAAATAAAAAGAGGAAATAAAATACACAAAAAGTAGACATTTCTTTTATTCATATTTTTTTCCATATTATTCGCACATTATGTTTTGTAATTTTATATAAGGAAATTTGTTGAACAATTATATATTTTAACTATGGAGGGTAAAGGTAAAGGAGTATCATCTCATATGGGAGAAAATTAGAAAAAGTGTCCAGCCATATGCTATAAATAACAGTTCCAAAATCTTCCAGAATGGCACTGGTGTAGCCAAAGGGTATAGTATGAATGTAGCAATTGTAAACGAATTGAAGTATGCCGAAGTTAAAAAAATGTAATATTATTGCCGACTAATGTAGTTTAATTATTGAAAATGTCAACTACTTGCGTAGTACAAAATAATGTCAATTAAATATAACCTTAAAGAATTATTATGAGAAAACGTGGTAGACTAGAATGATTTTATTTCGTCAACTGTGAAACAGTACGTTTATTGATTCTTTTATCATTTAATTTGATGAAAAAGTATGTGAATAACAAAAAAAAAAACAGTTATGGGGGTAAAAATGTTGTCTTGTGAAATTTGTGTTCCATGTTTATTTCTCAATCCTACTCTAATAATATTAGGGCGCTTCCTTTAAAATTTACCCTGAAGCTACTGTAGCGCCACCCTAATTGAATGCATTTCGACGTACACTTTTCATATACACAGATGATACTCCTTACTCTCTACCCTCCATAAAAAAAAAAAAAAAAAAAATAGGAAAGGAAAGGAAGGAAGTCATTAATCTCGATGAAAATTCACGTTAGTTATTTTTTTTTCTTATTTCCTTTATTTATCTGCCCTCCTCTGGGAAGAGGAAGATAGGAAGATAGGAAGGTAGGAAGGAGGACGTGCCTCCTACTTTTTCTTTACCTCTCCCCCCCCCCCGTCCCACCCTCTCCCCATTGAAAAAGAGAAATCGAAATCTTGAAACGTGGCAATGCTGAGATTCGAGGATACACCTTTCGAGAGAGATAGAGTGGCTTTTTCTTCTCTACTTATCGAGAAAACGAAAGATAGAGAAGGGGAAAGGGAGGCTGGAGGGGAATTGATGGAGGTTGGGGGGGGGGGAATAAAAGAGAGACAAGAGATGTATCCTTTCTCTATGAACTGAACGTAAACTACACCCACCAAGCTCGCTGGATTTTACTTCGATTTCAAAGGGAGATAAACGGTGCATTGTAAATTAGATTACTCAACCTAAATTCGGATTTCACAAGGAGAGAAATAAAGAGAGAAATTGAGAGAGAAAAAGAGAGAAAAAGAGAGAGAGAGAGAAAAGTGGATCATAGTTCGGAAAATATTAATAAACTTAAACTTTTAAATTATTATAATTAACAAATAAAAATGTATAATGTATTTTTTTTTTTAGTAATATATAGAAGACTCGGTGCATTGATGATCGAGATAAATAAATATAATAATAATATAAATAAATATAAATAATAGAAATAAAAATATAATAAAAATATAATTATTAATATAATAAAAAAATATATTAAATATTATATATTTAGCGTTTTTTTTGAAGAACTATGTATTTTTGAGATTATGCAATTTTGTATTTTTCTAGTTACTAAAGAATAATAATATAAATAAAAATAAATAATAAAAATAATATTAATAAAAATAAAAATAAATATAATATAATATAATAAAATAAAAAAAATAATATTATATATTTAACGATCTTCGAAGAACTATGTATTTTTGAAGTTATGCAATTTTGTATTTTTATAGTTGCCAAAAAAAATCTTAATAAAAGGACAAAATGTTTAACAGGATCAAAACAAATTTATTCTAATTTTTTTATATATATATATATTGAAAAAAAGAGATGAAAAATGGAGAACAATTGAGGTGTTGGGTTAAATCGAAATTAATTGAAATTCTGAAATATACTTAAAAGTCTTCATTCTTTTCATTTCTATCCTAACTCCACCCCCTTTCACACCCCTTTACTATCTCTTTCTCTTTCTCTCTCTCTCTTTCTCTCTTTCTCTCTCTCTCTTTAAGGTATATCTCTATCATTTTTTCCTTTTCTGTTTTCATCGTTATTATCAATCTCTCTAACATCGATGAGAATTTTATCTCTCACTCGAGATCGAAATCCTCGAGGTTTACAACGAAAAAGAAAAAAAAAAAAAGAAGAAAAAGAAGAAGAAAAAAAATAAAACGATGAAGAAGCTTTTTCCACTTTCTTCTTCGTCATTTTATTTTTTTTTTTACATTATTTCTCTCTCTCTCTCTCTTTCTCTTTTATTTTAACAGTTACCCCCCCCCCTTCTTCCCACCCTATACCACCTTGTATATCAACTATCTTTCTTTCATTTTTCGCGAGTGGCTGTGTCATCGGTCCACCAATGTTAAAAAAATTGTATCGAACAAACTGATACACAAATACACAAGCATCGGTAGTATAATTTCTTCTTCATCCTTAGTCTGTATCTGTGTGTGTATCCACTCGATCTTGAGAGAGAGAGAGAGAGAGAGAGAGAGAGAGAGAGAGAGAGAGAGAGAGAGAGAGAGAGAGAGAGAGAGAGAGGGAGGTACTCGACTATTTTTATCCCAACTTGGTCTCTACCTTTTAAGATCAGGTCAAGTCAATGTGCAAAACATTTATTAACCCCCAAAGCATTTTTCTAAGAAACGACGACATACATATATATTTATATAAATATGTGTGTGTGTGTGTGTGTGTGTTGTGTTGTATAAGTTATATAGTCGATTGGTAAGTGTGGGCATATATATTATAGTCACGCCCGAATTTCAAGGATATTGGAACGTGAAAATTCATACCTTTCGATAAGTATTAAAGGAAGAAAAAGAAAAAAGAAAATGAGAGAGAGAGAAAGAGAGAGAAAGAGGAAGAGAAATGGTTTCCTGATAATATATTTCAATTGTGAAAATGAAATCTATAAAATTTAATCATTTTTATCTATTAAATTATCGTGACATAATGATTGATAAATTCGTCGTAAATCCATAAATGGATTATCAATTATTAACACACCAATAATTATTATTTAATTAAATATATATATATATATATATATATATATATATATATATATATATATATATAGTTTTAATTTATTTATTATAATAACGAGAGTTTGTAATTATCAATTAAATTTTTATCAATTAATCATAATGATATTATCATAAATCGAAATATATTAATCATTTGAATTATAAATGATTGTTTTTATACGTACATTTATATATTAACATTTATTTAATATTATTATTATTATTATTATTATTATTATTTATTTATTTATTTATTATTTTATAATATGTTTGATAATGGACTCACATGTTAATAGTTCTTATCTACTTATGTACCTACTAAATGCACTTATTAAATGCACTTACGATACGTACGTTTATTATGTGTAGGCGTATGCATATAGGGGTTTACATATACAGGGTGATTCATTAACTCTTGCAATTTAAATATTTCCAAAAGTATGATAATATATTAGGTCGAGTAATAAGTAACTTCCGATGTACTGTAATAAGTAACTACCTATTATAAGTCACCGAAACAAACGGATTTTCAATATCACTGTATAGATGAGGATTCAGTTTAGTCTTCTGTCAACTTTTTTATACAGTCAATGTTACATTTAAGTGGCAATTGAAAAAATATACAGCGTATACAGTGCAGGACTGATAACTGATGATAGGGCAGTTCAGAAATTGGTTTGTCAAATTCCGTTTCTGGAGATACGATCTTAAAAGATGAACCGAGTGCAAGGACGTATTTCAGACTTTGATGAACCTTTTAAAGGTAATATTGGAGAGCAAAATCCAATAGATACGTTGAACAATTGCAAAGAGTGCAAAAAAAAAACACAAAAAACTCCATGAAAGGTGTGTTGCACTTATCAGTGCATTTGTCTCATACAAAAAACGAAAGTTATTTATGACTCGACCTAATACTTTTGGAAATGTGTTGATGGTAAGAGCTGGTGAATAATCACCCTATATATATAGATATAGATATATATGTATGTTGTTTCATCCATCAAAACATCGATTTGCTCATACTCGTGGAATTTTGAATATCGTACGTATTATCGTTTCTCTCATAGTCAAACTAATTGAAATAATTCTTAAAAGAATGCGAATAATGAGGGCAAGTGCATTGAATTTGTATCGAGTAGGCATGCGCATGATTACGATCCGCATTGTCTAATACAATATCAGTATATCTTCAATATTAAATAACCGGAATATACTTGCATCCATGAATACACACCAATAAACTGGATTTTGTGCAAGGACGTATATCATCGATTCATATTTCCGATCATATCGAATGATTGAAATTTTTTAAAGAAAACAATAAAAGATAAACAATAGAATTGAGAAAAATATTGTAACTCATGAAAATATTAAATATGTTAAATTGAATTATATATGTATCAAATTATGTTTTAATGAAACTATGAAAGATAAAATAACAAGATAAAGAAAATATTTTAATTTATTACTAATAATATTATTATTTAAATTTGATTTATTTAAATGTAATACAAAATCTATTATTTTATTATATAATATATTATATTTATGATTTGTAAATGTTTATCTTAATTATGGTTAAAATGGTTATGGATGTATGTATAAAATTATTTAATGAAACAAAGATAGATAAAACAACAAAATAAAGAAAATATTTTAACTTATTACTAATAATATTATTATTAATATTATTATTTTATATTAATATTATTATTTAAATTTGACTTATTTAAATATAATAAAAAAATATATTACTTTATCATATAATATTATAATATTATATTATGATAAAAGTTGACCCCGATTATGGTCACAACTGATATATATATATATATTAATAAATTTAGTATAAAAAATGAATAAATAAAAAATATCGAGAATGCGCAAAGTTAAAGGTTTAATGACGATCGTTAACAATAGTGTGGTACAGTAGTGGGGAAAGGGAATTATTGATTATGCGACTCTCTCTCCTGGTTTAAAGAGAGAATACATTCTCTTTCTTTCCATTTCTCTCTCTCTCTCTCTCTCTCTCTTTCTTTCTTTCTTTGGTTATGCATCTCTCATTCATTTTATCTGTCGTTGGAAAAGGGCATTTCCAAGTATGGAAAGACCAAGAGAGAGAATCCTACCTAACTTTTTTATTTTCTAAAAATTTACAATTTTTTTTTATTTTCTTCCTTCCTTAGAATACGGTCAAGGTGTGTTCGCATAGTTGCACTTGGTGATACATACTTCGATCTGCATAAAGAGTCGTCATCTCTAAGGTTTCCTTATCAAGGCAACTGAACTGATTAAGTTTGTCCTCTCTCTGATATCGTTTGTTCGAATAGTAACGTAACTTTATATATACATGTGTGTGTGTGTGTGTGTGTGTATGTGTGTGTATGCATGCATAATACATATATATTTATTCAAATTGTATCAACGTTATGCATAAATACATATATATATCAAAAGTATATCATAAATTATGGATACAGTAGGAAGGATGCTATTAGAAAAATGATTTATTTTGTTAATAAAATTATATTTTATTTATAATAATATAAATTTCTAAATGTATTCTATAGTTTATAAAAATTACTACTCTTTTTTTTTTGTTAACTTTGATGTTATTTGAATAATTATGTAGAAAAAAAAATGGGAAAAGTAAAAAGAATATAAAAATAATAATTGATTTGCAACACAATTGAAATGAATAAAAAAAATTGAACGATAATATTTCCCTTTATATGGTTGGGTTTTATCAAAGAAAAAAATAGTGTTTTTTTTTTTTTTTAATAAAAAGTAGACAAAAAAAAAATAGCGAAGAAAAAAAGTATTAATAAGATAGGTTAAATAAGATGATGTATCTTGTTAGCCATTTTGACGGCATCTTTCATGCCTGACTCTTAGCTCTATCATCGGATCTATTGGTTTCTTTATGGAACCGTTCACATAAAGGCTTCCTTCTTGAGTAATGAATCGGAAGACCCTTTTCCCATTGAAGCATGGTGAATGGGCTAGGATATATTACTCATTTATATACTTAGAAGAAAGAACACCAACTCCTACCTAACCAATCACATTGACACATCTTCTCGTCTTTCGTCATCATCTTTTTCTTACAAACCTAACTCAAACTTAATCAAGTTTATCTTGTATTATCATATATATAAGGTGTCACAGTTGAACGTGGTTATTTCAATATTATTAGTGAAGTGAAAACTTCTTTAGAATCAGAGTGATTTGAAAATCGTGAAACGGAACAACGTGAAACTGAAGAACGTGAAATCACGCGATGAAACAAAAATAATTAATTAATTAATTAAATTTATTATATTATTTAATTCTATATATTAATTAATTTATTAATTAATAAAATTCTATATATAAATAATTCAGTGTAATAATATGTTTGTCCACTAATAATTCCGAATTATTATATAATTTTGTCTATTATTATTTTTTTACTTTTCCAATTAGTTTTTTAAATTATTATATTAAAAAAATATTAATTATTATTATTATAAAAATTTAATATTATTTAATTATTATATTTTTTTTCAAAAGTAAAATATTAACTTTTAAAATTATTCCCTGTGTGTTATATAAAATATTGTTGAAGAACAATTTAACAAAAACGTATGCATATTACAATACTTCAATAGAAATTGTGTTTACTTTTATTTTACGATAATAATAGTACGATACAATAAACAATAAATGTGAAGATAATTAATACCAATCAATGTTATCAAAGTGTTGAAATAATTTAACCGATAAGAGCTCGAGAGAAAGAGAGAGAGAGAGAACAAAAACAACAAAAAAATAACATTAATTCCGATAAACGATAGACAGGATGGAAACTTTGTGTATCTTTTAAAAAGGACTCACTGAACCATTATCTTCCTAAGTAGGCTATAAAAGAGAGAGAAAGAGAAAGAGAGAGCGAGAGAGAGATAGAGGGAGAGAAAGAAGGACAAAGATGGGTTGTACTGTACTTGTTAGTAAGTCCTTTTTTACTTACTTTTCTTCTCTTTCTCGATACATCGATCGTTGCTTTGGAAATCTGTCGTTGTACTTTTACAAAGAAAGAAAAGTTCCTGGGACAATAAAAAAAAAAAAATGAAGAAAGAAATAAAGGAGACAGAGAGAGAGAAAGAGAGAGAAAGAGAGTTGCAAAAAAAAATGAAATTGATTGACAAGATAAAAAACTATTAAGGCCATCCCTAAACAAACCTTTTTTTTTAAATCATTTGATAATTTAACACGTTCATCGCCGTGGCACCGTATATCAGGGACGGGCATGCTTCTCTGGGGGCCCCGTCACCGTATACGGTGACGCTCTTCTTCTTGAAGTTATAGGATTTTTAATTGGAAAAACTTATCACATTTTCCATGTCGAAAGAAAATGATTTTCGGTACATAAAAGATAGTATTATATTTTATTATTTTTGATAAATAAACAATATTTTTATATTTTATTATTTTCGGTAAATAAAATATAATAATATATTATAAACCATAATACTCGGGTTGCATTATTGATATTTCTACTTATCGCTTCTTTACATTACGGCATTCGCCGACACGTCGAATTTTGGGCCTGGCGAGAAACTCAACCGAAACGGGCTACTACTACTACTATTATTATTATTATTTTTTTTTTTCAATATTCATCTTTCGTTAAGTTTTTTTTTGTGTCTAATTTTTCTTTTCTTTTTTTTTTACTTTTTTTCAACAACGGCACGCGCCTCATTCAAAGCTTCGTTGTAATTGGCAATGCTCTCACAGTAGGTGCTCCTCTCTCTCACTCTCTCACTCTCTCTCTCTCTTGTTGCTTATGTTAAAAAGAAAGTGCCACCACAAATTGGCACTTCGCCTGCTAAACGTCTAATTACAAACATACAAAGTACTCTTGATTACGTGAATCATCATTATTCGCGGGGATTTAAAGTCTCGTTAATTCAGTTTTACTTCGAGCCTTAAATGTGCAAATAAATCAACGAGTTTATTTTTATAAAAGCAAACAAAATAAAAAAAATTAAATAAAGAGATGAAAAAATATAGATCTAAGAAGTTAATTAAAAAAATCAAAAAAAAAAACAAAAAAAAACAAATTTTCATTTACAGGATCAGCGATAGAAAAATTATGCGAATGTGCTATGGAAGACAGTTTGGCCGATCGTGGGTCAGTTGTCAGAGCAGCAAGATGTCTATTGGGTTCTGTCACTAGAGTCCTTTTATTAGCGGACATAGTTGTTGTGAAACAATTGCTATTAGCTAAGGACAAGGTTGCTCGTAGCCTTGGACGTCTAGAAAGTGTCTCCAATTTCACCGAATTTGTTAAAGCTTTCAGCCAATTTGGTGCTGAAATGGTTGAATTGGCTCACCTTACCGGTGATCGTCAGGTAATTTCATACACACATATATATATATATATTTAATTTGAAAATATTTTTTCTTTTTTATCAAAGTTAAATCTTATTCATTAATTTAATCATTCTATTTATTAATTTTAATTTAAAAAAGACCAAATAATAATTTAATTAAATAATAATATTACACAATTTTTCGTTTGAATTCGTAGAATGACCTTAAAGACGAGAGACGTAGGGCTCAAATGGCAGCTGCCCGACAAGTTTTAGAGAGAAGTACGATGATGCTACTCACATCCAGCAAAACGTGCCTGAGACATCCTGAATGTCCTTCGGCAAGGGAGAACAGGGACACAGTTTTCTGTCAAATGCGAAGAGCGATGGATCTAATACATTACGTGGTCAAGGATGGTGTCCTCGATTGCAGTGAATCTCAATCTTATCCCAATTCTCAAGTAAGAATCCTTTTTCTTTTTATCATCAAATTATTCGATTAAATAATATCCATATAGATTTTATATATATATATATCTATTCTACTTTTTCAACGAACAATTTCATTTTTCTATTTTTATACATATTTTTCTAAATATTAGGTCGAGTCATAAGTAACTTCCGATGCGGATCTCATCGCGATATCATTGTCAGGATATTTTGCATTTAAATCGAATCATTGGATTTTTTTTTTTTTTTTTTTTTTTTTTAATTAACAATTGTATAACACGTTATCACGAACAGAAATGTGATATCGAGGAATATGTTTATATCGCGTGACAAATCAAAAGTATCAACAATATATCTATCTATTTTATCGAGAAAGAAAAAGAAAAATAATCCTTGGAAATATCGTTAAAAACAATGTCAAAGATAGAAAAATAAGGTCGTGTTTGAGAATGATGTTTTTGTTCTATTTTCTCGTAACTACGAAAATGCGTTATGCTCATTTTTCTCAGCCAAAAACCATGACCTTTCTCGAAGTCTTTCAGACATGATGGCGCCTATAAACTCTGACATAATTTCTCTATTTATTCTAAAAACAATATATACTGGGTGTCTCCCCTATATAAATCACTTTAATTAACAACTTGAAACAATAAAAGTACATTCATTGGCAACTATTTAAAACTACTAACAATCATTGACTTATTTTTTTAACAACATTGTAATTCATTCAAATAAAATAATTATTTTATTTATTATTTGCTTTGTTATTTTATGTTACGTTTGAAAATTGGTTACTTGAATAAATCTATTATTTAAAAAAAAAAAAAAAATAGAAAAGAAACAAATTGAAATATTTATTTGTTTAAATTTTGTCATTGAAGATTATCTTGAAATGAAAAAAAAAAACAAATTATTCATAATATTATTAACAAACTAATATTTAATTTTTTGTTTAACGATAAAGTAACTTTTGGTACACTCTGTATATATTTATTCATGCACGTATAAAATTTACATACATGCATAGAAAAGATAATAATTGATTTGAAAATGAAGTCAAATACTTTTAACGCGAGCAATAAAGCTTATTGTAAATTACCGTGTTAAATGATAGTCATAAATAAACATACATATGCATATTTATTATTATTATTATTATTATTATTATTCTTTTTCTTTCTCTTTTTAATAAATGTAGATTGGTAGACGTGATTTCGTGCCAAACAACAAGAATAAGAAAAAGAAAACGATAATAGTAAAACGACACGATGTGTTTGCGTTTTCTATCGTCTAGCAATTTCTACGTCGAGTAGTTTCACCTTGTTTTATTCAAATGGTTCTCTTCCCTACATAAAAGAACCCAAATGACTCGGCCGTCGGCCAACTTTCTTTAAGCTGTTAAAACAATTCATTACTATCTATTTTACATCATTGTTTGACACTACACAAGTTAAATTTTTAATATATAAATATATATATATATATATATATAATATATTTCACACACATGTGAACACTTTGCACGATTTCAACTTTAAACTTCGTCCTTGCACTCGGTTCATCTTTTAAGATCGTATCTCCAGAAACAGAATTTGACAAACCAATTTCTGAACTGTCCTATCATCAGTTATCAATCCTGCACTGTATACGCTGTATATTTTTTCAATTGCCACTTTAGTGCTAATTGCTTTGTTTCAATTCTTCAAGCATTACACGTCGAATATGCACTTTTTACTATCCCATTTCAGTGGTTAAGAAAAACCGGTTAAATGTAACATTGACTGTATAAAAAAGTTGACAGAAGACTAAACTGAATCCTCGTCTATACAGTGATATCGAAAATCCATTTGTTTCGGTGACTTATAATAGGTAAATACGAAAAATAAATTCTGCATAACCGTATCGGAAATTATTTATGACTCGACCTAATATTAACATTCGAATTTTAAATTAATCTCGTATTTTTTTACAAAAAAAAAAACAAAAAAAAATATAAAACATTTTCTATTAATACTTTTCTATTATTTCTTCAATAAATTTGAATCTATTATAACATTTTCAATTAATACTTTTCTATTAGTTCTCTAGTGAATGACATATTTGTAGAAACTAATAAATATAATAAATATAACATTCCCACATACCGATTCATATAAGAATGAAAATTCGATGTATGTTATATAAACTTAAAATAGTAAATTAAAAAACTTATAATTATCCTAACATTATTTTAGTTCTTGAATATTATATTCCGCATTATTAAACAATTGAACGAATTATTAAAATCGCAAACGAAAAAAATCATTTTCTAATATTTAATTAGAACAAAAATGTGTATTATCTTTTACATTGTTTGTTTTTTTATTTTTCAATCTTATAATTTGATTATTCTATTTAACGATTTGTATTTGTTGTTGTTGTTGTTTTTTATTTTTAATGAATTATAATATGGATCGTTATTGTGATTCGTAGAATCCACAGCAAGAAGATTGGGACAGTAGTACGGTGTGTTCTGCATTGAAATATTTCGAGAGACTCGTCGAAACCACGAGGATGACCCTGTTGGGACAAGGTTGTCGTGAAACACTGACATCAGCCCTCGACACGGTAGTAGAAAGGACCCAGGATTTTACTGACAGTGCTTACACGACTCACGAACATCGTGAAAATATCCTTCTACTTTGTGACAGAGCGAAACTTGAATTGAACACACTTTTGCGAATCGGTAATAGTATGGTAAGCATTTATTTATATTATAATAATATTAATAATAATTATTTAATTATTTAATTATAGTAAGTAGTACTTTTATAGTACTATAAAGTATAGTACTACTTTTTTCCGAAAAGTAGTGAGGTTTTTTCCGATAAGTCCGTAGGGTCTTTCCGATAAGTCCGTATGGTGTGTTTAATTAGGCCTCGTAGAAGAGTCTCGTAAACAAGCCTCGTTATAAAGCCTCGTAATCGAGAGATAAGAAAGAACAAAAATGTTTATTAAAAATCTCCACAAATTTTTGGCTTCATTAATTTTCTATTGTAATCTCATCTTCCATTTTTTTTTTTTTTTTATCGTTAGAATTTCGAAGGAGGTGGATGTTCACCAAGCTCAGAGATGGAACAAGCGGTATTGGGTGTACTTCGTGCTACTCGTGACCTTCGTCAACAGCTTACAACGACGACGATGGAACAAGCCGGTGACCTTGGACAGGTGACCAAAGCCGGTCAAGAATTAGTCTCGACAATTAGGAACCTCGCTTTGGCTAATGAAATCGACCGACTTCAAGAGAGCAGCGATAGGTTTCACGAGTACATCGAACATATTCTCGAAGTACGTGTAGAGCTTCGTGTAATATCTTTTTTTTTTTTTTCAATTCAACAAATATCCTTTTTTAAAATTTTTTTTTCTTTACGTGACGATCATCTGGATAAAATTTATGTTTAGCTGGTTTTTTTTTTTTTTTTTTTTTTTTTTATTAACGAACGACCCTTCTTTTAATTCCAACTTATTGTTAGTTTGTTTTTCTTATAGCATGTTTCATTTGTTTTTCATGTTTAAATCAATATTCTACCCGTGGAATATTTTTATTTTATTGTCTCTTTATCGATTAATGTTATTGATAATATTTATAATAAAAAAAAAAAGAAACAAAATATAGGAATGACATTTATGATAGGGTGTGCGTGTGTGCACGCAAATCTGATACACGAAGCAAGCAAAATATTGATTTAGAATATTATTACCGTATTATTATTATTATATATATATATATATATATTTTTTTGTGCTTAAAAAAAAAAAAAATAAAATTTATATATGAAGCTCAATTTAAAAAAAAAAGAAAAATTATCTAAAACATTAAAGACTCTAAATATCGAAGAATTTTAATTCAACTCTAATTAGAATTAAGAATGAAAGATAATGAATAGTTTAATTATGATGGGTATTTAATTAAAAAAAAAAAAAAAAAACATTTAGGTATGCAAACTCTTGAGACACGTCGCACTCTCGGAATCCTTACAAGTTTCTGCTAAGTTTACCGAAATCAACCTGAGAATTTATGGTCCTCAAGTGGTGACAGCTGCGCACACGTTAGCTAGGCATCCTACTAGTAAAATTGCTAAAGAAAATTTAGAAGGTATAATTTCTTCTTACATTAATCTTCATATAATTAATAAAACATTTTTCATTAACTTTAATTAAATATTTTCACAGTTTTTGCTGATATGTGGCAATGGTTGATGACCGATGTGACAACAGTTGCCAAAGACGTTTTGGAATTGAGTCAAAATCGACCGGAAAAACAGGTCTACATGTCCTTGCCACGACCAGGTGTAAGTTTTATTTATTTATTTAAATTAAAATTAAAAAAAAAAACACTATTAAAATCTTTCTCATCGTTCAATAATATTAACCCTTTCGCTATGGTGATCCTCACCAAGGAGTGCCTTGCGTGGAACGAAGCACCTGTGCCGAAAGTGCAAACATTTAAACGCGTCTTCAACATTGGGAATCAAGATTTTAGGTCTCAAAAATAACTTTGTAACATTACTTTTAAAAAGTAAAAAAAAAAGCGCTTACAATTGTTTGTGAAGAGAAAAAAATCGAGTCGATAGCATTTGACTTGATTTTTGGCTCCATTTCTGTAAGAGATGCGACGGATGACTATAATCACTCGTAGTTGCGAAAGGGTTAATAATTATTAGTATCAATAATATGATTTTAACGAAATTCATATAATATTTTAATTATTTATGTGATTTGTTTGTTTGTTTTTGTTTTTTTTTTTCATAAAGAAAACAATACATTATACTTGTAATATACTGGGTTTTTGATTACATTGGCGAGAACCTTGATATAATATAACAAAACAAACTTTCTGAGTTTGTTAACCACTAATATTAACTTGTGTGTTTTTGAAATAATGAAATAATACAAACGTGTTGTTATTTCACGTTACATCAATTTATCATAATAATAATATGTATATAATACCAGAACTCGTGAAAAGATCTATATTAATAATAATTTAACCTGTACATTAATTAAAATCTAATATACGAAGATTAATTAAAATTACACGTATATTAGATTATCCTATGAAAATTCACATAGACAAAATTTTCATGAGATTTTAATGAGAGACCTTTCGAGATATGACCTAAAAAACTGCAAAATTTAAAGATTACAAGAAAAAAGAAAAAAGAAAAAAAAAATAATGATCTCGCGTAAATTAATTTAATCTACATTAATGATAATAATTATCGAAAATCTATAACATTTTTTTTTCTTTGCTACGAATAAATTGAGAAAAAAAAAAAACCAGAACAACAAATTGTCAATTAAACAAAAACAAAAAAAAATTCTAATCTATAGAAACATGGTACAACGAGCAAACCATTGAAACCAGTTAGACTGGACAGCGAGGAACAAGCAAAGATAGCGAAGGCTGGCCTTGAGATGAAGCTGATTACATCGGAGATGGATGCTGAAACGGAGAAATGGCAAGAGAGTGGTAGTGCACTAGAGGAGAACAACGACATCGTTAAACGTGCTAAGAATATGTCGTCCATGGCATTTTCGATGTATCAATTTACAAGAGGTGAAGGTGCCCTTAAAACAACTCAGGATCTTTTCACTCAAGCTGAGTATTTTGCGGAGGAGGCGAATAGATTGTACAAGGTTGTGAGACAATTCAGTTATCAGGTACGTTTTGCAGATTCATTTTATCGATAAGATCGATCACATTTATCGATCTATACATTTATATATATATATAAGTAATTACACATGTCTATTTCGATTGGAGGTGACGTTTTTAAACTTGTTCCTTTGACACGTGTGTGCGTCTTTGCGTGCGTGGGTGCGTGTATGTGTACTCTTGTATATTCATCCTTATGTATAATATGTATATACACAATCTATCTCTATATATGTATCGTTATATAAGATCCTATTATCTCAATGTTAATCGAGTATGAGTGGCGTGTATGCGTGCCCGCGCGCGTTATATTAACACCCCACCCCCCCAACCTCTTTTGTCTGAGCCCCCCCCCTTTGTCTGAGCTACCCCCCCCCTTTAATCTCCCTTAATTTATTCGATCATATTCTTTTTACCATTCTATTACGGATTCAGTATTGGACTTGATTCCGAATAATTGTTCGATATATATATATATAACCTATTTATACCTATACTTGTATACATATATTTATTATTGATTATTATGATAATGGTGATATAATTATTATTGTTATTATTCCGTGATAAAAAAAAAATCTCTTTTACTTACACCTTACGCTATTGAGTTTCATTTTCTCGTAATCGCAATTAATCGAAGCCACGTCGAATCTTAATAAGTTGATTTTATCTCTATTGTGTTTGAAAATGTCATCTATTTGAAGTTAATTAAATGAAAGAACAAAATATAAATATGGGCCGTTTGATTTGAAGATATTCGAAGTGACTTCGATACGAGTTTATTAGCATTAGGTATGTTTGAATTAATACGTTTGCTGCCCTTACGAATCTCCTAGCTAGGCCAAGTATTGATAGTTCACCCGGTACCATTTTGATATCTCTATCTATTTATCTATCTATCTATCTATCTATCTTTCTATCTTGTTTTCCTTTTTTTTTTTTTTTTTAATTTTACTATTTTTCTTTCTCTCTTCTAAGTATCTTTCTGTCGCTATTATTATTATTATTATTATTATTATTATTGAAAAGAAATTAAAACGTGAACGAACCTTTGTGTAAAATGTTTTGTATTATAAGAATCCCCCTTTTTTATAACTTTCCCTTTCTCGTACTTGAATGCCATCCATCCAGGTAAAATTTTTCTCTCTTTACTTTAGACCCTCGTTTTGGGACTAATAGTTATCATACAAATCAATCTCACCATGTACAAATATTCATGACCATTTGTTTTTGTCTCGTGCATTATTTAACCGCTAAACAAGTGATTTGCGATTATCATTATAATTCTAATACCAATGTTGTGTTGGGTGTTGTTCTGATTTTATAAATCAACACACATTGCATTCTCATACATACCTATCAACAACAATAACAACAACAACAACAAAATAAGAACACATACACAACATATGCACAAAACATGATTTATACTTGTCATGCAAACGTATGTACATAGACCTAACGTATTATATCCATATAGGGGAGAATTGTTTATTATTTTATTTGAACACAATTATTCGTTTATTTATATTATATTTGAATGATTTGAGAATGGTATAGAGAATCTCTCACCAATCCTATTGTATATACTTTGTTAAATAATTATTTTAATTTCTTATATTTTACAAAAGATTGTCGTTTCGTCTAATCGCAATCACGTTCATATTTATATATATATATATATCTATATATTTTTAAAATAAATTAAAAAATAAATAAATAAAATAAAATAAATCTAATAGAAATTCTATCTATATTCAATTGAATTTTTAAATAAATCATTAGAAAAATATAAAACAAATAAGATATTGATTTGTGATTGAACACGTGTGCATTGACGACGACAATTAATCTATTCTTGAAAATATCTAAACTTTCTTTCTCTTCATATTTTCATATGACAAACTTGGACGTGTTTTTCTTTTTTTTTTACTATGATTATGATTTTGTTGGTAAATTAACATTATGTACATACATTTACCACTTTTTGTGTACGATTAGTAAGGTGTGTTTTAGATGCTACGGGAATGCTTCCGTCTCTGGACGACGTCTATGTGCATTGTGGTCCCCCTCCTTCCACTATCTGGGGCATGAGTATTATGTCTCAAAATTTTTGCCAGCTTCCGATATTTCTTCTAAATATATTTCACGCGATAATCGAAATTCTTTCTTTCTTACTTCATATATTACATAATATGCGGACGAGATCAAACTTAACATTTTATTTTATTTTAATTTTTTTCTTTTTATTCGGTCTCATCTTTGAAGAAAAGAAATTTTTTTTTCTTTTTTTTTTTTTTTTACAAAGTAGATACACACATTTCAATAATGTATTTAGATAATTAGAAAATTAGACATTTTTCTCGTCTGCATAATTGTTCTCTTTGAAATTTAATAATAATTCATAGTAATATATATTCTCAGATTGGTATTGTATAACGTGTTGAATAATTAGAAAAATAAAAATTAAATATAAATAACTAATTATTCTCGAGAAGCTTGCGAAAATAACAAGGTCTGTACTATTTCACTGTCATTCACATATTCATTCTAATCTTTTTTCTCTCTCAAATGATTTTTAATAGTTTTACGTTTAAAGTTGTGCATTGTGTTCCATTAGGACCGATAGATGACACACGGCCATTTCTTTCACATATTAGCTGCATATTTATATACATATATACATATCTATATATATATATTTTTATGTCTTACGTATGTTATAGTTCAATCCTGAAAGAACACACAATATATTATTAAATTATTGAAAATATTTTATTTAAATTGTATGTACTGTATTACGTATAAACTATAACATATGTGCATACATATCTATATAAATATATATATTGATATGTATATTCGTATCACAAAATAAATATATATTATATCGATAGTCTTTATTAACAACGAACTACGAAAATATAGTATCAAGCATTGCTTGAAAGATATTCGAATATTATAGCGCGCTATATACATAAATATATAATTTACATTCACGCTAAGCAAACGCGTTCACAATTTTCAACGATCGTTAATTAAAAAAAAAAAATAGAAAAAAAGAAGAATAAATAATCACACTTGTTCGAGATAATTAAAAATATTCAAAAAAAAAAAAAAAAGAACAAATTATTATACATTACATTCGTGTATATTACAACATAATATTATGGTTCGTTATTTTCAAAAAAAAAAAAAAAATTAAATTATTAAATATAAATACATTATTAACTTCGTAATATACAATTATTATAAAAGATAATTATTTATTATTATATATTCCAAAAAACAAGAAAAAAATAAATAAAAGTGTTGTTTTATTTTTTCACTCACTTAATTTTAATATTTATTATTAAATATCATTTTCATAATGATAAATAAATAATAAATCGTTCATTGAAAATTGAATGTCGTTGGGAATGTGTTTGCTTTGCGAGAGTAAATATGGCATAAATTTTGATACGATATTGCATGGGCGCAGGTACCGGGTGGACCGCACAAGAAAGAACTCTTAGAAAATCTGGATCGAGTGCCAACGTACGTGCAGCAGTTGCAATTCACCGTTAAGAACCCAACCGTCGGTAAAGCGGCGACTTTTACAAAAGTCGACAACGTTATACAGGAGACAAAGAACTTGATGAACGTGATATCGAAGGTGGTCACTACGTGCTTCGTCTGCGCCACAAAGGTGAGACAAACAACGAATAATATCGAACGTTTTTTATCCAAAATCTTTAACAAATTTTTTGTTCTTTTTCCTCAACAAACATTTTTTTCGACACTCAGGTGGAATTTAAATATGCTACTTGAAAGTATTTTTTGTATTTTTCACGAATCCTTAGATTCTTCTTTCTTCTTTTTTCGATAAAAGCTTTACGTACAAATCCTTTCATTTTTTGTTTGTTTGTAATTTTGATTTGATTTTTTATCATTTTATCTCACTCAGCTCGGTAGATTTTTGTGATTTTTTCATTTTTATCGCTTTTACACGTAGCTTATAAGCAATGTTTATATTTTTCTTTTTTTATTTTCTCAAATATTTCGGTCAAATTTATGTGCAATTTTGTATATTTTCCAAAAAGAGAACAACGTTTTTCTCGATACATAATTTTGGTGTCTTACTTTCATTGAAAATTAATCCTAGGAGATATTAGAGACAATCGTGGAAAGTTAGAAACAAATTGGAATAGTGAGAGAACAAATCTAATGTCAACATTACATATTATATATAATCATTATTATATTAGTTCATGTTAAACGTTTATTCGTCGATCAGCATAACATCAACATGCCGCAGTTCGTGGATTTGAGTCCAACACTGATGCCAGGACAAAACGAAGAGGATTGCTTATATCCGATCAGTCCACAATTACTTCCGTCTTCTTCACCGTACGTTCAACCACATCCATTGACGTCAGCACAATTCCATAATATCCTTCGTACTAGTTTAAACCTTTCAGCTTTCAATCCTTACTTTAACATGATCCCAACTAATACCAATACTACAACTACAATTAATACGACAAACGCTAAAACTTCAATACCAACAACAACAGCAACAACAACAACTACCAACAATCCTAACAAAAGTTCAACATCCTTCGTACATCCCTCAGTCTTACCATTCTCGACAAATAATTCAACAAACGGTCTACAACAGCACCACCAGCCATATTCTCTGCAAAATCTTCAGCTATTGCAATTGCAATTGCACCAGGCGCAGCTGCAACAACTGAGATATGCCAGTCTACCAAGATAACGAGAGACCAAAATTGTCGTAAAAGACGACACTACGCACTCACACAAACACGAGTGTTCACGAGTTTTTCCACATTTTCTACATGTGAAAATGAGAGAGAAAGAGAGAGAGAGAGAGAGAAAGACAGAAAAACTACTCGTTATTTCTTATCACCAAAGGTTCGACCTTACGTTTTATTTTTTTTCTTCCCCTCCCCTACCCCCTATCCTTTCTTAACCTTATTTTTTTTAATCCCTGTAATCTTTTTCTTTTTGTTTATCTCTCAAAGCTTACACAGCTTAATATACTAATTAATTTGTGCGTTAAATTATAATTATCGTGCCTTTTGTAATTTTTCTTTATTTTTTTTTTTTTTTTTTTAATACATAATTAGCCTAAGTTTATCGTGCTCATAATACCCCTCTTAGTTTTGGCTTGTTAAATTATTGTTTAATTTTTCTCTTTAACCTCTCAGTTGTTGACTGTTAATTAAATGTAATCTAATTAACGTATTTCTCAGCTTCGACTAATCACAGGATGGGAACAGACAAAATCCACACAAATGGGAGATGGATTATAATCATTGGGGAAATATTAATATTAATATTCATTCATATGTCAATTATTAATCAATTAATTTCAGATATTTTTTTTTCTTATCTTTTTTTTTTCTATCGAGATTGGATATTGGGATCTCTGGCAGGAGCGTGGCGTAGTAGTTTGACCTATCTACTCTGATTTTGAATTTAACCCCCAGATAGCGTATTTAAGTGCTAGAGATTCCAATATTATATTCCTATTTTTTTCATTTGTTTAAAAATCGAATTTTGAAATATTTGATCTCGATTTAACCAATAAAGCTCTTTTTCTCTATTTCTATTTTGTTTTATTAAACAGTGAGAGTAAGTAAATTGATTTTAATCGGGAACTTAATTGCCAACCTAATACATACTATTAATAATATTAATAATAATAATAATAATAATAAAAAAGTAACAATAAGAGATAAAGACAAAATTGGAATATAATTTCAGTACAACCTGGATTTCCGAGGTCTGTCGGCGCGTGGGGCCGGCGGCTCGCCGTACAGGGGCGGAGAGGGTGGAAGCGCCGATGGGGAAGGTGGAGGTGTCGGTGCCGACGGCAGCAAGGCGGGCTCCGCCCCCGGCAGCGATCCGTCCGTCTGACAGTTTGGGATGGCCCGACGGGCCAAGGGGGACGCTCGCCGCACCCGGGTCTCCTTTCTGCTTTTTTAGGAAGACCCTCGCCTGCCCCAATGTGGAACGTACACGTCGATGACTACTACTACTACAACTACAACTACAACAACATCATCAACAACAACAACAACAACAACAACAACTACAACAACAGCTACTACAACAACAACAACAACAACAACTATAACAAAAATCAAATATCACATAATTATATCAATCTCATCAACGTCAACGTCATTAGTATTATCATTGTCGTCATATCGTCATTATCATCGATCGTGTACGTACTCACACACATACACAAAATCTTCTCCTATCAATCACGAGCTTGCCTCTTTCGGTCCGATTCCAATCGCACCACCCACCACCACCATCACCCATCTCACTTATCTCCTAACTACTCCATCTTAATAACATTGTTATATTTACTTTTTTATTTATTTATTTATTTATTTATTCTCTTTAAATATACTATTGAAAAAAAAAATAATAAACTCTATTAAACTATTTCACTAAATTATTACTAAATATTATGAATTCTCTAAAAACACATTCTCGTTCAATTCAAATTGAAGTATCTATTAATCGTCTTTTAATCGTCACAATTTAACAATAACAACAACAACAACATATTAACATCAACGTCATCGTCATTCTCTATATCTTCTCATATCGATCGATATATTCAATCGAACCTATGTATCTTATTCTAATCCTAACACTATCCCTTATAAACACATGCTATATCAATTATTACGAATCTCATATCATGTGCATTACCAATATACTACACATATACACATACACATATATACATACATATACATATACACTACCACCCACAACATACAACTCGTTTGAATATTACTATTAATACTATATTCGAATTGATTAGAATTTCGAGTATAATGATGATGAATCCTGATTCATATCGAATTTAAAACTAAATAATTCATTAACGTTATCGTACGAAATTAACTCGAGATATCTCTTCGTGATATTTTTAATCAATTCTAATGAATTTATTTGTCATCATATGAAGTATATCACGTATGGATTATAATAATATCTCGAGGAGAACAATTATAATATATATATATATTTCTACATCAGAATAAACGACGTGTACGTTCCATTGAAATCACTCGCGAACGCTTTTACGAACATCGAAACAAAACAAAACAAACAAACAATAAATTAAAAAAGCAAAATATTCGATCACGAATCACGTCAGTCCAAATGCGTCAAATGATTTAAATCAAGGCTAGGAAAAGAAAAGAAAAGAAAAGAAAAGAAAAGAAAATGAGAGAAGAGAGAGAGAGAGAGAGAGAGCAAAAACAAAGAAAGATTTGCTAAAATTAACAAACGCACGCAAATGGCACGCTAATTGCGCACGCACGCACGCACGCCAATGGCACGCACGATTATAATATATTATCGTCATTTAATTATCCTCCTTATATCAGTAATTAAATAAGATACGTGTGTGAAACAACCTCGTCTTAATAATCGCATGGACTCGCGGCTAAATCGTTAATAAAGCTCACATGGCTGCATAATAATAATAATAATAATAATAATAATAATAATAATAATAAATTAATTAATTAATTAATTAATAATAAATACGTTAGATCTTTTTCTAATAAAACGAACTTTTTCAAACAAATCGAATCCGTATTTAAATAATTATACATAGATATTTACATAAATACATAGGTATTATGTACGATACGTTAAAGTTACACGGGAGGGTTGTGAGAAACGGAGGTGGGGAGAGATGAAAAGAAAAGAAAAGGGTGTTTTTTTTTTTTTTTTAGTAAAAGTGTATGAAAGAAAGAAAGAAAGAAAGAAAGAAAGAAAGTTAGATAAATAGATTAGAGAGAGAGAAAGAGAAAGAGAAATACATGTTCATGTTTGAAAATCTCATCTACGTGTGAAAGAGAAAACAATGAAAAAAAAATGAGACAATTTTTTTTTCTTGTTTTTTTTTTCTTTTTTTCAAAAACACATACATACATACACACACACACACACACACACACATTAAACACGAAGCACGAAGATGAGATATGTTACGTCGCACAAAAAGTTAAAATAATGGAGAGAGAATGCGAATTAGTCGACGAAAGTATTACATGTGAGAAATAAAAAATAGAAAAGTTGATGGATGAATTTAATCCTTTCGCTGCTAACACGGTCTTTTGGCGTTCGGTTATAGACGCTTTGGTCTTAGCGAACAGCGCCTTTTGGCGTTTGATTATGGACACTTCTTTATCTGAGTGAACAGCGCTTTGTGGCGCCGTGAATTTGATTTACAAACGTACCGTGTCGTCCGTACAAACAATCTACCTGATTGGTGAGAGAACATTTCATTTTTAGACGCTCCGCAGCGAAAGGGTTAAAAATAATGAAAAAAAAAAATTAAAATAAAAATAAAGTAAAATAATAATAATAATAATAATACTAATAATAATACTACTAATAATAATTATTATAATAATAATAATAATAATAAACGTTCTTCCAAAAGCCGATAATTGAAGTTGGTGCAACGACAATAATTAACAGCGTCGATATGGAGTGCCTTTTTTTAGGTGTGAGAAATAGAGGCTGACTTCCACTTCCATAGTTACGCCAACTTCGGTTTATGAGAAAAGTGTAAAAGTGTATGTGTTGTTGTTGTTGTTGTGTCGTGTGTTGCGAGTGTATGTGGTTTAAATGTATGCGTGTTGTGATTTAGATTTGTCTTAGCCAATGATGATGATGATGATGATGATGATGATTAGAAAGAATAAGAATTAAAAAGAAGAGAAAGAGAGAGAGAGAGAGAGAGAGAGAGAGATGGTATTTTTCATTTTCTTTTTCTTTTCAAAATGAACACAAATGCGAAAATAAAAAAGAAAAGGAAAAGAAAATAAAAATGATAATAATAAAAAAAAAGGGTCTCGTCGTGTTAAGTTAACTTTAACGTATCGCGCAAACGCCATTTTTTTTTTGTCTTCGAGGCTGTATTACGCTTTTTCGAAACAGCAGGTGCCAAAGAAAGAAAGAAAGCAAGAGAGAGAAAGAGAGAGAGAGAGAGAGAGAGAAAGAGAAAGAGAAATAAACGAAAGACAGAAATGAAAGTTCGTGCGAATTATGGTGTGTGACTGGTTATTATATAAACAAACAAAAAACTCTTTTCAAGAAACTGTGAACAATTTGGAAGTTAACATTTTTCTTCTAATTTTGTAAATTTCGTAATATTTTTTTAAATGAAAAAAAAAAAATGATAAAAATATTATTCGCTCGATCTTTCAAATCTAAGATTGATTTATTTGTTTTTCTTTCTTAATTTAAAAAGGATCAAACCCACCGAAAGCTTCTTATCAAATGCTTGCGTTGAAACAATTACATAAAAAGCTCGCTCGCTAAATTAGTTAGGCGAAAATAATAACAATAATTATTATTATTATAATAATAATAACAATAGGGTTACATAATTTTGTTCTGAAGAAACAAACAAAATGAAAGAAACAAAACGAAATGAAATGAAACGAAAAGAATAATATTATAGAAAAAAGGACTATATATTAAAGTGGGGCAGGAAGTGGATCGTTGAAGGTGACCTGGGGGCGGCAGCAGGGCGGTCAGGGACGTACTTTGTGGCAAAGATCAAAGCCCTTTTTTTGCGATTAACACCACCCGAGATATCTCTCTTTCTAATCGTGTGTATAACTAAACAAAATACTAATTTATGTACGTACGTGCTAACACATATATCTTACAATACTAAAAAACCATATTATATCATATACACATAATTATACATATATATATATTATATATATATGTATTTATATGTGTGTCTCACTTTCTCTCGTGCGTTTAATCGAATGAGAAAGAGAGAGATCATCACTGCGTCGTGTCCACATTGTGCGAACCGATCGTTTCGAACAAGATTCGTTGTATGTGTACATTTCTATACACATATCACGTATCTTACATATGTAGAAGTATCACACATATTATAATAATTACGAATATGCGAATTTTTGTATTTAAATGAAACTTCATTTCTCGTTTTAGGACGATTATAATTTTTGCAACGATAACAACTTGTAATATATTTTTTTTTTTTTATAACAACTTTCAAAACAGATAAATATAATCGATTTATTTATGAAGTATTATATTATATTCTTAGCTTTGTATTATTAATATTTATTATTTTTTGCGTGTTGTTGTTTGTATTTTTTAATATTGCAAATGATAAGAAACGATCGTTTAGTACTAGCCCTACTAAGATTTCTATTTACTACGAGATGTTTTTTTTTTATAAATATATATATATATATACATATACATATGTCTATGTGTATATATAAATATTAAATAATAAACTCGACTATTCCAGAATAATAATATAAAAAAAATAAAAAATAAAAAAAATAATAAGAAATTAACAATAACGTTTATACGTTGGATAAATAAAATGTGAGGAGCATTCGTGCGTTTTATTCCCGTATTAAGAGAATTTTCATAAAAAAAAAAAAAAAAAGAAGAAAATGTTTATAATTTTAAGAAACGAGACAAAACACACACACACACACAATTATGTAAATGTTGAAGAAAAAAGAAAAACACAAAAATGTGACAGATGTATGAAAAATAAAAAAAAAAATAAAATCCAACTTTAATATCTCGATTACGTGTAACAAAACAAAGAAGACTATAAAAAAAAAAAAAAAAAAAAAATAGAGACAACAAAACCGACTATAAATATATAAACAAATAAATACATACTTTATTAAAAAAAAAAAAAAAAAAAAAAAAAAAAAAAAAATACGTATCCTTCGTATTTCGCGAAATTAGAAATTGATCGAAAATAATAGGATCATTTTCTAATCATATTTAAAAGCTTTTTCTCTCGCGATGATAGCAAATATGTAGTGCGTTTTTTTTTTTTTTTAAATGATGAAATGAATGTAAAAAATGAATGAAAGAAAGAAAGAAAGAAAGAAAGAAAGAAAGAAAGAAAGAAAAATACAAAGAGATCCTCATGAGTTCCTAAAATGTAAAAAAGAAAAAAAGAATAAAAAATTACCAAAAAAAAAAAAAAACCAAAACAAAAACAAAAAATAACATAAAATACTATGTAGTTCGAAAAAAGTGAGTAAAATACACGAACACGTTGACACATATGTGTACACTTGTTTTTTTTATCGATTAATTTTTATAATCATCTGTGAAAAAGAAAAAAAAATTACAGTTCATTTATTAATTATTGTTAATTCAAACGTTAATTATTAAATATTATATTTTTGTTTAATTAACACAAAATTTATCAATCATTGAATTACAATACTAAACAAAATGTTTAAAAATTCGAGTATTTTATTCACTGAATTAATGAATAAACGAGCGTGTTGGGACTTTATTATAGCGTACGAATTACAAAACGCATAAGAGAGAAAAAACAGAGAGATTGAGAGAGAGAGTGAGAGAGGAAAGGACTCTTTGTGAATCTCGTGAGCGTTAAACCTCGCAGAATGTAATTCGAACAATTGTATAACTTGTATAACGCGTTTGTACAAAACTCTGTATTATATTTCATTGCAAATCTTGTAACCAACTAAATAGGGATCTCCGATTATATATACTGTGTAAATTTAAGTACCAATCTGTTCTTTTTGTTTTTAATTATAATTATTATTATTATTATTATCATATTTATGTTTGTTAGTTATATATACATATGTATATGTATGTATATAATCAAAAATATTGCACAAAAAATATTTTGTAAGACGAGGGACTTTCTTGGCAGTAAAAAATATCGTGATCATTTGAAAAATGATCACGATTGTTATTCAATTTATTAATTATTATTAATATTATTATTATTGCTATTATGTTGAAATATCACGTGATACACACGGGTACGAATGGAGAATGAAATGATAGAAAATTGATTAGGAAAAGTACGAGATAATATTATTAATACAAAAGTAATGAAAAAAAATAATAATAATAATAAAACAAACAAAATCTAATTTGTCTTCATTCGACGAATTTGAATTTTTTCTACGTCGTTCGTTTAGAAAAAAGAAAAAAGAAGAGATCATAGTCCTAAACCAAGGGGTCAGCAACCTGCGGCTCGCGAGCCACATGCGGCTCTTTGGATGTGAAACTGCGGCTCTTTAGTTAAAAGAGTTTAGTAAAAAAAAAAAAAGAAAGAAACATTTAAAAATCATTCTGAATCGATTAACGAGGATTAGACATCGATGAATAAATAGATTCGTTTTTTTTTTTTTATGCGAGTACTATTTATTGTTGGCAAGAAAAAATTTGGTGTGCTCTTTGAGAAACATTGAAATTTTGTAAATTGTAATTTTTAGCTCTTCCAACTGAAAAGGTTGCCGACCCCTGTCCTAAACGGTGCATAAAAGGCTTATTATTTTAAATAAAACAGAAATAAAAAAATAAAATACAAAAAAAAAGCTCTCACTTAACACGTAATAAATAAAGTAACAATTTATTTTAAATCGTATCGCATAACTAACGATGATTAACGGTGAACAAAAAAAATTGAATAAACAAAAAAAGGACAAAACGGGCAACATAAAAAGAGAATTTGATGGGACGATTGTTTAAAAAAAAAAAAAAAAAAAAATTCGTAAATAAAATGAATCGTAGAAGAAGAAGAAGAAGATACAAAAATGAATAGAACAGTTTTGAAATTAATGGACGATAAGTGTAAATAATAATAATAAAAAAAAAAATTAAATAAATCGTTCTTTCGAAATCTGATGAAAAAGATACCTCTGTGCAGACGTGCCTCAAAGTGATAAGAAAAAAAAAAAAATTATTAAATTCTAAGAGACACAAGAAAGTTCAAAAAAAAAAAAAAAAACGAAAGAACGATGGAAATGTAGAAAGAACGAAAAGAGATAATAGACAATGTAATATTCAAAGATTACCGTTGATCATTGGTTAGGAACAAAAAAATTACAAGAAA
Source organism: Polistes dominula (assembly GCF_049000335.1). NCBI lineage: Eukaryota > Metazoa > Arthropoda > Insecta > Hymenoptera > Vespidae > Polistes > Polistes dominula. The sequence continues at coordinate 1,529,070 of NW_028300914.1, read as the reverse complement.
TTAAAAAACAAAAAAATTAAATAAAAAATAAAAGATATAAAAAAAAAAAAAACAAAGAAAAAGGATAAGAGAAACTTCCATTTCGATAAACTTACGTTTAGATGATTTTTCAATGATTAATATAATATAATACCAATAATTAAATATTTAATAATAATAATAATAAATAATAATAATGATAATTAAAAAAAAACAACAACAACTTTTAAATTAAAATAATGTAATAATGATAAAAATAATATTTAAAATGAGACAAAAAAATAAAATAAAAAAAAAAACAAAAAAAAAAACAAAAAACAAAAAAAGGAAGATGTCGACTTGATATGAATTTATACGCATTTAAACGAAGTGTCCTGGTAAATAAATATGAATTATATAATATATACATATATATAATATATATATATGTATGTATAATAATTCCGCGTAAAATTAGCCTTATCGCGAAAAGAAAGCGAATCGATGAATTTTCACAAATTAGAAATGTTGTTTAAACATTTAGAATTATTCGTTCGACTGAGACACGTTACAACGGCAACAAATACATTACATAATATTATAATAACATAAATACATAATGAAATAGATTTAAAATGCATTTTTTTTTCTTGGCGACATATAAAAGCTATAGATGATCAAACACAAACGAAATAATATTATAATAAATTCGAATAAAATGAAACATTGTAATTAAACATTTTTCCTGACACATTCGTCAAATATTTCAAGTAAATTTTTATTTCAATTATCTTCTTATTAATACAACCCAACACGTGATATGTGTTTTAGAAACGCGCTTTAGAAACAAACAAAAATAAAACTAAAAATAAAATTAAAAAAAACATCTACTTGCACGTAAATAATGACAACGTATATTTTGTGAGATTAGGCTATCTATGCGTGTATCATTCCCATTGTCCGTAGACGTGTAGACGTGATTACAAATAAAAAAAAATAAAAAAAGTTTATTAAAAATGAAATGCAAAAGAAAGAAATAAAAAGAGAGTTGTGAAGAAAGAAAAGAAAGAAATGATTGAATTCAAAAAAAGAGAGTCCCGAGTCCCGTTACATGTAAATGAAACTTGAAATCATCAAAGGATCCTTTCAATTTTTACATAATTTACATGATTAAACATTGATGCAATTTATCATAAATAATATGAAATCAATTAAATAAATCTTATTTGTTTTTAACGATCGGTTATGTCTCACGTATTTTTTAAATTAATAATATTCAATGTGTAATATATGTATGTTTGTCGTCGATGTAATGAAAAAAAAAAACAAAACAAAAAACAAAAATACAAAAATAATATGAAATCTATGTAATCAATCGTTTATGATTGAATTCAAATTTGTAAATCATCGTTAAAACACCGATCGTTATTAGAAAAAAAAATATTTCTCAAGATGGTTGTCAAGTTTCTTTTAATATTTATAAAATCAATTGAAAATAATTCTATTATTATGATAAATAGTTATTATGTTGTTTTATCATAACTAAAGTGTGACATAAAAAAAGAGAGCGAAAGAACAAATGTGAATGAGAGAACGAATTAAATGAATTTGTAATAACTTACTTTAATTAAAATACATAAGTATATACATAAATATAAATATATATATATATATATACATACACATAAACAAAAAACAAAAAAAAAGAAAATGATAAAAGGTGAAAGATTAAATACTCATGTACAACACACATACACACATACAGGTTTTTAGATATTTGACTTTATGAGGTGGTAGGTTCGAATGTTTAACGAATAATAATCGACCGAAGAGAATGAGGATGATGATTAGTTGATAAAAAAAAAAAAATAATAAAAAAAGAACAACAAACAAGATATAATATAATGAATGAAAATAAATAAATAATTGAAAAAAAAAAGAAATAAAACAGAAAAAACATAACGCTTACCTACCTACGAGATAAATTATTATTATTAACGAATTATTATTCTTATTATATTATTATTTCATTTATATATAAATCTATATATATATATAATAATGCGAAAAGTAAAAAAAAAAAGTGGAAAAAGAACAAAAAAAAAAGTGGTATCACGATTTAGAAAAACAGTTATAGGATTATAGATAGGTTTCGTACTTCGTATTTAATGAACATTATTATATATCAAATATATAACATGTACCGAAGATGGAGACAAGAATGGGAAATAAACTATTGTATCCGAGTATATAAAAAAAAAGAAAAAAAAAATAACAAAAAATATTCACCATAACCCAAATACCCATATTGATTACTCTTCCTTCTTTTTCATTATTTGTTTTGCGACAAATTTTTCTCATTACAGTTTTTATTCAAATTAATTATATATACACCCCATGTGTAAATCATACAATGTTTTAAATAAATGCAAATTTATCGAAAATATAAGTTCATCGTTAATTATATTAATAGTTCATTATATATTCCGAATTATATTAGTAATACTGAATTGCAACAATTATGAGATACTTTTACTTATCCTCTTAATATATATAAATTACGTGTCACGTTGTTTGTCCGCAATGGACTCCTAAACTACTGAACTAATTTTAATCAAATTTTCCACACTGTGTGCAGTTTCATTCAAATTGAAAGATAAGATAGTTTATATCTCAATTTTTAATCAAATTATTTGTTTATTAACAAAGAATCATGATTATCTCTGTTAGATCGATAAGATTCTAAGAGATGGTGGTATAAGGTAATTCGTTGATTTAAAGACGTGTGTATCGGACTAATTGTGAATTACCCCTAGTTGATTCTATAAAAAAAAAAATAAAAGTGATTTATAGTTAAATAAAATAAAAATTTACAAATTCGAATGATTTCCAATGAAATTATTTTATCGTTTTGATAAATACTCGCTCGTTTAAAACACATATTCTTTACCACGAGTCTGACTCGTGGTATTCACTTATGGTAAAAATTCTTTACCACAAGTCAGACTCGTGGTATTCGCTTATGGTAAAAATTCTTTACCACGAGTCAGACTCGTTGTGTTCGTTTAGGGCACAAATTTTTTACCACGAGTCAGACTCGTGGTAATAGGTCAAGGGGTTAATTATCGACCATAGTTATCAATCTTTCTAACATCTGATACCATTTAAGTTAAGTTTGTTTATCGGCATGGTACTTTTTATTGATTTTTTATTTGTTATATTCTCAACAAGTAGAGGAAACAATAGGTGGAGCCACTATAATGAAAAATACAATTTCCACATTTCATAGAAATCTACTTAATCGTTCATCAAATGGTTATGAAGAACATGAAAGAAAGGGCGCGATTTTTCAAACATTTTCTTCTAAAAATAGTCAATCTATTTTATAAAATTGTTCATTTAATAATATATGTATATACAAATAATAAATTATAATAAATTCATATACGTTCACACGTTCACATTCCTTACAAAACAATAAATTTAAATAGATACTTTTTATTGACAAAAAAAAAAATAAAAAAGAAAAAAATATACTTTTTCAAATATGTCAACGAATGAAATATCTTTATAGTCATTAATAAATTCAATATATATATATATATATATATATATATATATATATATATATATATATATATATATATATATGAAAATGGTCATTGAAATTGAATAAATGTCTATATTTATGTAAGATAAAACGTATTAAGTGCATTTTACTTAACAAGGGTGAAAAAGAAAGATTAAGTTACGTCATTAGGGTGATTTATATTAAAACTTTAGTGTGTGTGTTTTTTGTAAAAAAGGGAAAGAGAGAGAGAGAGAGAGAGAGAGAGTCGATTTAAGCCTTATGTTCTCATTTCGACAAACACGTTATTAACACGCGTGACGTTCGAACAATCATTTCGTTCAGATCCATTACGTCCGATAGAATCTCATTAATCATAATTACAAGGCTGTCGTGTTCCCGATTACCACTACTAACAAAGTCGTTCATATTATAGATGAATATGCGAGCAACTAAATCGTCCTACGATCAAAGTGTCAACAGTACAGTATATTTTATGTTATATATATGCCTTAAGCGTTCAATTGTGTATAAGTTTGTATATATGTATATTTATGTATATATATATATATATATATATATATATATATATATATATATATATATATATGTGTTTATAAAGTAGGACGAGCAATTAACCAACTAATTAATTTTCAAGGTAATCAACATTGCCTATTTATATATATATATATATTTTTTTACAATTGTTTTTTGTTTGTTTTTTTTGTAAGATTCAACCCTTTGCACTCCGCTGTTTCACGAAAATGAAGTTCTTATAAGCACATATACATATACAAACGGTGTTCCACGTAATCATTCGTATAAGGATCGTTATTTAATTAAAAATAATTTAAAAAAAATATATATATATATATTAAAAAAACAGATTTACTTTTAGTCTTCGTCATTGAATTATTATTAATATAAAATAATATTTAGTTCAATAATAAAATGTTCTATTTCGATACAATTGATATCAATTAAAACGATAAATAATCCTACGTATAAAAATGTGGAAAAATTGCATTTAAAAAGCAAATATCAATTGTTTCAAATGTATCTAAAATGATCGGTTGCATCGAAGGTAAATAATATCGATTTTCGGACAGGGAAGGTATAAAAAAAAAAAAAAAAAAAAAAATTCGATAATATCTTGTAACCTCGTGAATGTAAAATATTGTAGTATATACTATCATTTATTTCAAATACGTTTCTTATATATTGCACAAATTTTATGCTAGATATTAAATTTAAAGCTATAATTCCTGTTCGAATATCGATAAGAGTATTAACTTTTTCTACCGATCAATTTCATTATTATATAGGATATTTTTTATTTACCGATCGAATGGTGGATACATTTTCATTACATTTGTATTGAGAGAAACGATAACTAATGTAATGTCTTTCCATATATATATATATATATATATATATATATATAGAAAATATAGAGAATAATTAATAGTATTAAAGATTGTTATTATTGAAATATAACTTGTTACCGTTATATATATATATATAAAAATAAATTATCATGTAATGGAATATTAATCGAAAAATTTCTTACACAAACGTTCGTAAACTTTTAATGATATTAAGGATTACATTGAAATAATTATCTCTCATTATACATTTTCATATTTTATACAAATAATATAATTTATCATAAATCTAACAAATTGGAATAAAATTTTATTTCATTCTCGATGGATACTTGTATAAAATGTTCAAATCGATAAACTCCTTTGTATAATAATAAATGATTATAATGTTATCGTGAAATTGTAGATATTATTTTATGTACATCACGAAATAAAATAAAAAGTAATATATATATATATATATATATATATATATATATATATATATATATATATATATGGAAAGTAAAGGTTGTGTATCATGATCTTTATAAAAGTTTCGTTAAGGGTTTGATCAAATTTCTTTGATCCCACATTGAGTTGGTATCCCATGGAAAAAAAAAACGATAAATTTAGCTTAGTATTCGAAACAGTAGTAGCAAAGTGTGTGTTGCTGTTGCTAGGGTCTTTTAATTCCTCGACTGGGTGTCTACGACATTACGGACAAAAACAACGATCATCGTTTTACGAATTCACACTGAAGGAGCAATAACTCGACCACCCGTGGTTTTTCACTCGATCAGCTGGGACATGCGGGACGACATGGCATTGCCATTGACGATACAACAACGACAACGACAACAACAACAACTATACAACGACGATCGTATCCGATCACCCTCATTCTTGATGACATTCACCGAAAAAAAAAAAAATAAATAAATAAAAAAGATTACTTTTTAGCTTATCGATCAGTCGACTCATCGAGCTTACTACGTTACGATAATTTTCTCGAAGGGTGATAGAAAAAAAGGGTCTTAAAATTTAAAAAATTAAAAAAAGAAAAAATGCTTTACTTTCTCATTGAGATCAGTAAAGAACGTTTTATCAATTTCATTTCGAAAACTTTCTATTTCTACCTAAGATTCATTTTGAAATATTTAATAATATTCTAATTAACGATTAAATTATCTTATTACCTATGCAACGAAATAATAATTCATTTTTGCATCATTTTATTTAAAATAAAACAAATTCTACTTTCTAAGAAGAATTTTGTTCTTATCAAATAACAACCCTTACAAATATGAACATTATTATTTCTAATTATTCAAGAGTTTACCTATTACAAGAATAGATGATAGTTATCTACGATTTTTTTTTTTTCACGGAAATACTTGAGAAAATCGAAAAAGAAAGAAAGAAAGAGAAAAAAAGAAGAAGATAAAGAAGAATAAAGAAAAAGGGCTTTGAATGGGTGGATGGTTGGGTTTAGTGAGTAGATTCGAAGCTAGGCGTACCTACTTATCGCGACCTATATATCATCAACGGCATATTTCAAGCCGACCCCAGCTAATATTTAGTAGGTGCGGTTGCGTACGCTGCCTATATTTGCGTTGCACTCGAGGTAAGCCACGCTTCTGCCGCTATAATGACCACCTCGAATCGCCACGATGGATTTATGTTCAATTATTTCTTCGTCCTCCATATACCTAAAGGACACTCTTCCCCTTTTCTTCTTTTTCTTCTACTTATACTTTTAGTTCTATTACTACTCCTTTTACAATCTACTCTTTCTCCTTATAGTTCTTATTCTATTTCTTCTAATCTAAATAAATCACATATATTACTCGTAAGTAAAACCATAGATTTTATTCACGGTCGCTTATGCTCGTTTTGGATAAAACACATCTACGAGTACAACCAGGAACCCGTGTCGATATTGCATCTTTCATCCTCGGCATGATTCGGCACTGGAGAGATTTTAATTAAAAACTCACGGCTTCGAAGTTCTACGATGGCTCCAAAACATTCCTCCTTAGCAGCAAGTATTGTAGTCTGACGATGAAAGACGATACTCGATTTGCCATTGAAGAAGATCCATCGAAGATCCATCAAAGATCCATTGAAGAATTTATCCAACATCTTTGAAAGAAAGTGAATCCATAGTTATATCTGTAAAATAAAATACAACAAAATGATAAGTTATCTGAAATATTATCCACAATCATATGAAATAAAATCGAATAAAAGATAAATAAAAATGAATACTTACAATGCATTCCAATGGGATGCAGCTCTATTGCACCATGGCGATGCACCTCGCGTGAATCTAATAACGCGGTATAAACGAAAATAAGAAACTATAGATGAGTTTCTTATCGCGAAACCGAGATTTGATTATATGACGAACAACACTGACTTTAATTCACGTTTGATTTTAATTAATTACTCGCCCGATCACTGATTCTACAACTAATTCAAAGACTGCATTGCACGCAGTCAAATGCAAGAACAAAAATTTCACTCCCGGTCACTTCACATGGGCCATTCGGTCTAAGACACCGACCCATGGTGATACATATATTGCTTCGCGCACGATTGCAATCTGAAACAGAAATAACAAACAATACTATTAATATCATTACTATTACAGAAAAGTATTACAATTTTTGAGGAATTATTTAATACAAAAATATACTCACTTTAATTCACTATCGACGAATGCACGATGGGTCTCCTACCCTTAGGATGACGATGACAATGCACAAATGACTATAAAACTACATTATATACAGTTAATTCAACTAACACTAGATTCATTTCAAACTTTTTTGCTACATATATATATATATGAAATAGAAACATTAATTTTTTTTAAATATGTGTTAGATTTTAATACTGTAATGAAATATATGTAAATATTAAATCCTCTCCTCTGCCCAATTTTTCATTCGAACAATGTTTGTAAATTTTTAAAAAATAGTTAAAAAATCTAGTGTTAGAAGAATTTCTAAATGAATTTAATTAATAAAATGTGAATATTATTCCAACGATGATCTGAAACACAAATAAAAAAGAAGATTATATAAATCGTTGTTATATAAACATTACTATAATTATTGAGAAAATGTTTGATATAAAAATTGGCTTACGTTTATTCTTCGTTGATGAATGCAGGATGGGTATCCTACCCTTAGGATGACGATGAGCACACGTTTAAACCGAATAAAAGAAACTTGCGAATTTCTAAACCGAGCAAATGAAACTTTAATATACGACGATCAACACTGCATCTACTTGTCGACTTTTTTATATTTTATTTTAACACGATGCAACACACGAGAACCTCATTGCCTACGCGCTCGATTGCAATGATTTTCTGAAACATAACAAGAAAAAGAATAACTAATACCATTGATGTAATAAAAATCAATTGAAATTATCATAGAAATGTTTGATAGTAAAATATACTTACTTTTAGTCTTCATTGATGACTGCAGGATGGGTATCCTACCCTTAGGATGACGATGTATAAAATAAAATTAAATAAAAGTCTGAAACATACTAAAGATTAAATTACAATATCTCCTATAAATCATTTCTGAAAGCAGGGCACACATTAAAACCATTGAATATTTTATCAAAAATATTCAATGGTAAATAGAAAGAAATTATTTAATAATCTATAAGAATTGACATAATTAAAAGTTAAAGTTATTAAATACTTGTGAAATTTATCAAAGTATGCAACTATCTGCTTGCTAAATTACATACCAAGTATATAATATTATTAAAAATATTCATTAAAAATCTTTAAAATTGTCTAAATAAAACAGTAATTGTATCAGCAAACTCAATCAATAGTAACATAAAAAATAAATCAGTTTTATAACCATTCTATGCAATGAAAAACTTTTTTAACTATTAAAATCAAAACGATAATGTTAGAAATAAAATTATTCAATAATTTAATACGCTTTCTTTTCGTTTATGTTGTCTCGTCGAAGGATAGAAGACGAATACGAAGTACGTTACTACGTAACCTTGATAGAGGAGATCTCGGGAGTGTCGAACGTTCGGCTATTATACCTATGTTATCGGCTGTTTACGTTTTGTCGTCGACTCGAGAAATACTTAAAAATATAGATACACATTTATAATAGCCTGTATGTCGAGTGTATTGTTTTCTTATACTTCCTATCTCTCTCTCTCTCTCTCTCTCTCTCTCTCTCGCTCACTCCTTCTCATTCACTCTTTCTGTAGTATTTCTATGTGCCAGATATATTTAAAAATAAAAATAACGTACCTCGTATTCGTCTACTATCCTTCAACGAGACAACATAAACGAAAAGAAAGCGTATTAAATTATTGAATAATTTTATTTCTAACGTTATCGTTTTAATTTTAATAGTTCAAAAAGTTTTTCATTGCATAGAATGGTATTAAAACTGATTTATTTTTTATGTTACTATTGATTGAGTTTGCTGATACAATTACTGTTTTATTTAGACAATTTTAAAGATTTTTAATTAATATTTATATTAACATTGCATACTTGATATGTAATATTGCAAGCAAATAATTGCATACTTTGATCAATTTCACAAATATTTAATAACTTGAATACCATTCTATCAAAAATATTTAATGGTTTTAATGTGTGCCCTAACTTCAGAAATGATTTACAGGAAATATTGTAATATAGTCTTTAGTATGTTTCAGCTTTTCAGACTTTTTATTTCATTTTATTTTATACATCGTCATCCTAAGGGTAGGATACCCATCCTGCAGTCATCAACGAAGACTAAAAGTAAGTATATTTTATTATCAAACATTTCTATGATAATTTCAATGGATTTTTATTGTAAAAATGATATTAATTGTTCTTTTTCTTGTTATGTTTCAGAAAATCATTGCAATCGAGCGCGTATGCAATGAGGTTATCGTGTGTTGCATCGTGTTAAAATAAAATATAAAAAAGTCGACAAGTAGATTCAGTGTTGATCGTCGCATGTTAAAGTTTCGTTTGCTCGGTTCAGAAATTCGCAAGTTTCTTTTATTCGATTTAAACATGTGCTCATCGTCATCCTAAGGGTAGGAGACCCATCGTGCATTCATCAATAAAGATTTAAAGTGAGTATATTTTTTTATTAAATAATTCCTTGAAAATTTTAATGATTTTCTGTAATAGTAATGATATTAATAGTATTATTTTTTATTTCAGTTTCAGATTGCAATTGTGCACGAATGGCCCATGTGAAGTGACCGGGAGTGAAATTTTTGTTCTTGCAATTGACTGCGTGCAATGCAGTCTTTGAATTAGTTGTAGAATCAGTGATCGGGCGAGTAATTAATTAAAATCAAACGCGAATTAGAGTCAGTGTTGTTCGTCGTATAATCAAATCTCGGTTTCGCGATAAGAAACTCATCTATAGTTTCTTATTTTCGTTTATACCGCGTTATTAGATTCACGCGAGGTGCATCGCCATGGTGCAATAGAGCTGCATCTCATTGGAATGCATTGTAAGTATTCATTTTTATTTATCTTTTATTCGATTTTGTTTCATATGATTGTGGATAATATTTCAGATAACTTATCATTTTGTTGTATTTTATTTTACAGAAATAACCATGGATTCAGTTTCTTTCAAAGATGTTGGATGAATTATTCGATGGATTTTCTTCAATGGCAAATCGTCTTGGAACCATTGCAAAACTTCCTCAACCGTGAGTTTTTATTTAAAGTTATAATTGATACGAGTTACTAGTTGTAATCATTTAAATAATTTCTTACATTCTATTTTCAATATTATTTTCGATTGTGCTATTATTAATATAAATAATATAAGAAATGTTCATTCGATAGTATCATTCGATATCAAACAAGTAATATATATATATATATTGGTTGATTAAACATTTAGCAAGATCGGCCATTCTATAATATATAAATATAATAATATCGAATCGATATAAAATACGAACGGAGAGCAGAGTTTACTACTATATTTGATATAAGCCTTGTAAATGTTCGCGTATTTGAACCTAGCTAGTAGAAATGTTTATAGAAGTTGCAGTTAGATGTTTTCACAAAGATTGTGAGAAACCCAAAAAAATAATGAGAAAACGAGAGGATAATGAGTTTATACAGGAGAGAAGAAGACTCTCTCTTTTCGTTGAATCTCTTCTTCGTAGACTCTGTCTTCGAAGTAATTAATTTGCAAATAAAAGTAAATTCACCTTTTTTTTCGAATGCGAACAACAATTTTTTTTTTTTATCTACTTCTTTGTCTTCCTCATACTTCATTTTATTTTTTTCTTTCATGTCTATGCCCATTTTAACGAATTAAAATGATCAAATTTTTATCGTATAATATAAGGATCAATTACACGAGCACATACATATGTACATATATATATATGAACTTGTCTTTTCAATAAATTCATTAATCTTCTCATTCGTTAATGGACATTGGACATCTACGTAAATACACATAGATCCATAAATTCTCTATAGACACTATAATACAAGTAGGTTCGATATTAGGTTTGATTTCATTGGAGATAACGAGCTTTTCGAGCACTATGATCGTCTCGACTGTCTTGCTGAGTGAAAATGAATTTATGTCTTTCTCTCACTTACTCACTCAATCATTCACTCACTCACTGTCTCTCTCTCTTTCTCTCTCATCTTCTTGCGAACGTGTTTTTATTTAAGAAATACAATTTCCGATTGTCGTTATTTTTATCTGATCTACCAATTGTCCTGTCTTTCAATTTGCTTTTAAATTAGAAAGAGAGATGAAGATAAAAAGAGAAAGAGAGTGAGATGGAATAAGGTTCGGTGTCGACGACATCGATGCCGGCATTTCGGTAAGTCTTCGCTTTAATTTACCCCCCGAAGGGTTCAAGCTCTCACCACGGGACGCCCCTGGCTAGATCCAAAAGCCACCCTCGCTCGGGCTAAACTATTCCGTTATTTGACGATGATTCGTCCTTCTCTACATTCTCCCTTTTGTCGTCATTTTACGTTAACACAAAAAATCGTTTGCTTTGAATAATTTTTTTCTCTTTATTATTTATTTATATTTATCTTTGTGATATAAGTAGATGTTAAGAAAAAAATAAATAAATAAATAAATAAAAAAGGAATTACAGTACAAGGAAATTAAATGTAAATTCGAATAGATCTTTTGTCGTATTAAATAATTCAAATATTATACCAAGTTAAAGAAAATATTTGTTTGATTATTTTAACCCTTAAAGTGCATGCACATGGGGTGTTTGACACTCCAACAAATTTTGGATCTCTCCGAAATGGTACTGAATTCGAAAAAATGGCTTATTTGTCTAGTGCTATCTAGTGTTCATTCAAATGAGTATAAAACCTATTCTATTTTACAAAAAATGTATCAAACTACTTAAAAAAAAAAAATTGCGAAATCTAAATATTAAAACAGTTGCTTCAGGAGACGCGTTCAAACACGTTCGGGGGTGTCAAACACCCACAGTGCACTTTAACTAACTTTTACCAAGTGTGCACTTTTAAGGGTTAATACAAATTTTTTTGAAGATATTTAAAAAATAATATAAACGTGTGTCTGGTAAAAATAAAATCGAGATTATAATCGTTCGTATTATCGTATACGCGATTTCTCCGAATATTGTCCAAAACAATTATCTCCATTTGTACAATTGTTATTATTATTTCTTAATAATCATATTAATTTTTTAATATCATTTTCAATGGAAACAGATGTATCCTGTGGGGAAAAAGATTTAATACTTCTCAATTATATAATCGAATATTATTATTTTAATTATTAATATTTTAATAATTACTTTTCTTTTCATAAATTCCATGGACAAAACATTTAACGTCGATATTTATTAAATCATCTTTTCTTTTCTTTTCTTTTTTTTTTTTTGCCATGAGTGATCGAAATAAACGTCCTATGGGTAAAAAAGAAAGAAAAAAAAAATACGAGAGAGAGAGAGAGAGAGAGAGAGAAGAGTATCGTAAAAAAGTTATCTCTTTTAGAAGGGAAAGTATCCCTATGGTGTATTCTTGTGGTTTCGACTACGACAACTACGACGACGACGACCAAGACGACGACGTAGACGTAAAGAAAATCGATCGTGAACGATTGTTTGGCAGGTTTACGGCTTCGAATAGAATCGAACGTTTATGATCACGCGCTCGCGCACATGCCGTTAAATTCGTAACTCGTCGTTCGTTACCGTAGAAACTGGAATTTATTGGAATTGATAAACGAGACTCCATTCTTGCCTTCACTTTCTCTCCCTTCTCCTCCTCACTCTGTCTCTCTGTCTCTCTCTTTCTCTCTCTCTCTACTCTTTTTTTTTCTCTTTTCGATACGAGTTGCGAATATTTATGAAAAACATACTGTCCTGTAATTAAAATGTAATAACGCATTGCTTCACAAAATACATCTACAGAGATATACATACATACATACATATATACATTTATATGTATGTATGTACGTTTACACTCATATATATATATATTACATATATGATTACGTATTTCAAAGCTTTTTCGAAAGCTTTACTCGTAAACGAAACGAGAAAAACGTATGCGTTTATTGCCGGAACGATCGTAAGTCGACGATGCGTGAAACATATTATAATACTACTACTATTATACGAATATAGTTGTATGTCTGAATAACGCGCGTTTCGATGAAAAACGATTCGAATTTTTCGTACCGTAGAGAAGAGAGAGAGAGAGAGAGAGAGAGAGATTACCTTATATAGAATATGTGTCTAACAATATTTGAATAAAGAAAAACAATACAAATAAATAAATAAAAAAAAAAAACAGAATTTTCGTGAAATACACACGTGCAAAATTGTTCGAAAACAAACTTGTATATATAGTAGTTGTATTATATTAATTATTAAAAATGTTTCTTCTTATATAAAACTCATTATTGAATTTGTTCAAGAATTCTCATGGGATTGAATCTTCCGTTTGATTTATTAAACGATGAGAGTTATTTTTATTTTTTTTTTTATTTTTTTTTTTGCTATCGAGTTTTGTTACTTGAAAAAGATCAAGATAGTAGATGGTCGTTATTATTCTCCTTAAAAAAGTAAGACGAAACTACGAGAGAGAGAGAGAGAGAGAGAGAGAGAGAGAGAGAGAGAGAGAGAAATAGTAAACGTAAAAAAAAAAAGAAAGAAAAAAAAAAAACATACACTCGTATCTCGGAACTCCCATCGGAAGTGAGAAGAGTATAACGAAAAAAATCTTCCAATCACCATACTACATCCTCTCGCCTTATTTTTCAAACGTTCTTTTCGAATAAGAGTGAAAGAGAGAGAAAGATGTGGCTGTTGCACCCCGTAAGAATCCTCCCCTAACAGAAGCAGCTCGTTTTCACGATTCATCCGTTTTTTCGCCTTTTTTTTATTTGGCTCCCTTTTCATCGTTCGCTGCCAGGCAGCTTTCTCTCTCTCTCTCTCTCTCTCACTTTCTCACTCTTTCTCTCTTTTGCTTTTTTTCTATTTTTCTTTCTCTGTCAACCATCGAGATATCGCGTGTTTGTCGTTTCGATCGAACATCTGCACCTATCGTCGACATCTTTCTCTTTCTCTCTCTCTCTTTCTTTCTCTTTCTCTTGTATTCGCATAGCACACAGGATGTTCGTTAAATCGAGACACATTGTATCGATAAGTCGAAGGGAGAGATACCGTCGAGTCCGTTAGGCGTGATAACATCTTTTGCCTTTCGTTCTTTTATGGGGAAAACATTTTATCATCTCACTTTCTCTTTCTTTCTTATTTATGTCTTTTTTTTTTTTTTTTTTTTTTGGAGTTGTCAGACCCATTAAACTCTATCATATTTTTTTGACATGAGCCTTGTTGTGTTTGTTTGATGCACGTTATTTATTTATATTCCTTTGTCCTTCGTTAGAATTATTTTCTAAATGGGACACTTTTATGTCGTATAATTCTCGATAAGGATTTTACCTAACGTTAACCCATCTATAAGAAATTGTCATGACGACGTTTGAAATTTATTCATCGTTAAAACATAAGTTAGTTTTCATGATTTTATTTTATCCGAAACAAACGTTATTATCTCATCTCGTTATCATCACACTTATTATATGTATGTATATTATTTGTTCGAAGTATTTCGTAATTTTTTCTTTTTTACTATTTTGTTCTTTAAATTTGCGCTTAAATATTATACACAACAGTGTTATTTTGTTATAGTAGGAATATTATTATTATTATTATTATTATTTTTCTATCGGTACAATTAAAATTATATTTAATAATAATAAATTAATATTTTTTTTTTATTTTTCATTGAAATATAATTTTATTTAAATTTATTCATTAAATTAATATATATATATTTTAACATATGTATTGAGATATGTATATTAAAATCAAATAATTATCATAAAATTATCTAAATATAATAATATAATATAAATTACATACCATACGAGTGATCAAAATATGAAGAACAATATTTGCATATTCTTAACATACATACATACACACATTAACACATATACACAAAAAGCATTAGTTTATTTCGTAATTATTTTATTAATGAAATAGTGTTTGTAGTATCATTAAAAATGAATCAACCCCTTATTGCAATACTAGAATCTATATATATATATCTATCTCTTTCCATCACGTCGATAGAATTCTATCGGTTAACATGATGGGTAGGTATGTGCGCAGGCTCGCGAATAGTAGGAGAAAGATTTATGGTTGGAACAGGATGTACGCGTTAGCATAATGATTCAAACTCTGTAACTAGCGCAGACCTACCGACGCACGACCGTGTGTTTAGGGTACATGAGCCAATGCATATTTATATATTTCGGAGGTACACGCTGCGATAGACGTTATTACGTAATAATCCTGTTAAATGTAACGTTAAATACTATTAGCGGCGGACGGTAGTGCACCGGCGGAAACTATATGCATGTGTATATATATATATATATATATGTATATACCTCTCTCTCGTTTCTTGTTCGATGAGAATCATTCGCACGTCCAAATCCATTCTAAACGATAAGCGTAGGCCGATCAGATTAAACGTTTATTTTATAACCTACGGATTTATCATTTGACCCTTTCAAGTTAACTTAATTTTTGTATTTTTTTTCTTTTTTCATTTTTTTTTATTCTTTCTTCTCTTTCTTTTACTTTAAAGTCAACAAATTACTTTATTACCGTCATGGTAACAAATTACTTTATTACTTACATACCGTCATCTGTTAGAATCTTATCGAACTAACAGAGATAATCATGACTCTTTGTTAATAAACAAATAATTCGATTATAAATTGAGATATAAACTATTTTATCTTTCAAGTTGAATGAAACTGCACAGAGTGTGTAAAATTTTATTAAAATCGGTTTAGTAGTTTAGGAATCCATTGCGGACAAACAACGTGACACGTAATTAATATATATTATTAATTAATTATTTTAAAGTTTATATAATGTTATTTCAATTGATTTATATTTCTTAGTTTAAAGTATTAGTAATTTTAGTATGTACCAGCTTATGTACAGGTAACTATGTTTACCTCTTGTAGGATTTACTATGTATTAACCTTGTTATTACTGTATAAATTATTTTTTTCTTATATAACAAATAAATAAATAAATAAATAAATAGGTAAATAAATTCCTATAAAAATCTGTATGCACATAATGGCGAATTTTAAGTCAAAAAAAAATTAATCCCATATCTGTTTTTGTCGGATCAAAAAAAAAAAAAAAATACAAAAAAAGAAGATAAAAATGATGTAAATACTTTTAATAGAGATTAAAAAAAAAAAAAAAAAAAAAAAAAAATACAAGTCGTAAAAAATTGCAAGGTAATAAGCATTAACAATTATTATTCGTTTGAAGATTCTAAAGCAAACATACACACGTTAATCGATTCTGATTTGAACTAGACACTTTGAACGAGGTGTGATATTCTGTATGTGTATCGTGTGAGTGAGAATGAGAGAGAGGGATACGATCGTACGACTTCACGTGTAATTGCTAACGTGACAATCAAGTGCAACGTACGCGCGTAACGGCGTGTAACAACGTGCATTGTGAATTATCGCTCGTCGAACCATTAGACACTCATATGTACGACTATCATTTTCACTAGTTCAATTTACCATGCGAATTTTCTGACGTCTATTCTTTTTTTTTTTTTTTCCTATTCTTCACTGTGTTGTATAATTTTGTTTCTTAATAGTCAAGTAGTCCACATTATCCATCGTTTTAAATTTGACATGACCTGTTTGAACCATTCCAAACGATAAGATCGTCGATCTAGCGTTAAACATTTCATCGTCGAACAAATGAGGCACGTGTGACTAATTTGACGAGCACGTTATATGTATCGTTAATAGAGAAGAAGGCACAGAGAAAGAGAGAAAGAGAGTGAGAGAGAGAGAGAGAGAGAGAGAGAGAGGGAGAATACGTTTGATACATCATTAGATATGACACGAATGAAATGATACGTATCATTTATTTTTTATTTTTCATTTGATAGTCAAAGTGTAAAAATATGATAAACAAAAAATGTATATATTTAAAAGGTCTTCTAATATAAATCCTGGTCAAATGTTAAAGGTGAGACACTAAAAAATTTGATAGATACGCGTGAATAGAATATTTCTATAATAGAAAATGGAAATCGATCGATCATTGGTCGTAATAAAATGTATCAAATATAAAAATAAATGTATAATATAATATTTATAATAATATACAAGATTAGGGGATTAGTTTTTTTTTTTTTCTAAATATATTCATTATTATATAGTTACATTATAGTTATTAATTCTTTGTGGCATGGTGGGATTAAAAGTGTCTCACCTTTTTGATCGTTGCACAATATTCTTATGAATAATATAAAAATTTGTTATAGTTTTATAAATAAAATTATATCAAATTATAATAATAATAATAAAAACAAAAAAAAAAAAAAAATCAAAAAAAAATATCAAAGTAATTACCGTGTCAAAATAATAGAGAAAATGTTGTATTTTAAATTGACTCATTAATAATTCGTCGGAATAGAAATTTTAATGATAAAAAAAGAAAAGAGAAAAAAAAAGGGTAAAAAGTAGGTGTGTACTATCTGTGTGTCTATATATATATATATATAAATATATGTGTACGTGTGTTTATTGAAGAAGAAATAATTGAAAGATTTAAAATTGACAGTAAAAACGTCTGGGAAGGATTTCAACGTTAATTACGTAAACATTGTATATCTTTCTCTGTTTCTTTCTCTCTCTCTCATCTCTCTCTCTCTCTTTCCACTAGAGAAAAGTAATCTTCGCGCTTTAACGCCGAGAGGAGAGGAGAAGAGTGCAAATTCATCCGTCAACTGTAGACGATCATAACCGACGACGTTAAACGACGGAGAACGTCGGTTCGATGTAAAATCATCTCTACGTAGTGTAGGAGAAAAAGGAGTAGTGAAAAACGACACGAAAAGGGGGGATGAGAAGGATGATGAGAGGGTGAGGGGGTGAGGGGGTGAGGGGGGGGGAGGAGTGGGTAGAAGGAAAAGAAGGGAGGGATGGTCCCTTCTTCTCCTCTCAAGTTTATCCTTCGAACGAAAAGACGCGTCCGTCGAGTCACGTCGAAATTATGCGACACGACCGTTTGGACAATTTTCCAGCCGTTTAAACCGCAATATCTTCTGCGTTGACTTCGTATACGATCCTACGAGAAAGATAAAAAGAGAAAGATAGACAAAGTGTGAATGAGTGAGTGAGTGAGTGAGTGAGAGCGAGAGAGAGAGAGAGAGAGAACGAAAGGGACTTTAATTTCTCACCCTATATGTATATCTATGTATATTTGTCTGTTCATCTCTCTCTCTCTCTCTTTATCTTTATTTCTCTATCTGTGTCCTTTGTTCGTCTTTATCATAGTGATAGCAAAGCTTCCGTGGAACATTACGCGTACGTGGCACGCGTCATCGAGCGTACTCTTCGTCGCTGGTGCGGCTAGTGGATTCGAAAATTATGCAAATCCAAGGAAGACGATGAAGACGACCCTGCCTGCCAACGTCGGATCGAGAAATATTCATCCTGAAAATTCTCATCCACGTTTTATCTCTTTCTATCTATCTCTCTCTTTCTCTTTCTCTTTCTCTTTCTCTTTCTCTTTCTCTTTTTGTCGTCTACACACACGTCCCTTTTATCTCTGACTTTCATTCGTGACTTTTCAAATTTTCCACTTTAACTCTGTGTAAACCTATACGTTTCCTCTCACCTTTTTCTGTTTTCTTTTTTATTCTTTTGAATAAACCAAATTTTGGATTCATCTTTCGTAACTATATATATATATAAAAGGAATGTGTATTTTTTATGACATCTTTTTTTCATTGAATGATTTTTTTTTTTTTGTTATCGTGAAAAGCAGGTAACTAACTAACTAAACCAAGATTGTAGTCTAGGATACGAGATATTGAAAAAGCGAATAAGTGATAAAAGTATACTTAACTTATGCAATATGTAATCGCCATATGGCATTTCGTTTAGGTATATATACATTTAATTTTGATATATTCCTATATATATATATATATATATATATATCTATGTTAAAACATATATGCATGTATGTACGAACGTATGTAATATCAATCGATCAATTTGTTGTTTTCTTTTCTTTGTATTTTTGTCGAATGATAAATTGACATTTTTCATCATCTTTACCTTGTATATCATTTTCATTGAATCGACATTTCTATTTTTATAAATCATCGTACAGCAGGTAAAGAGATATAAATTTGGTAGGGATGCGAGCACTTAAAGTAATTAGGTAAACCATTGATATGTCGGTCATTTCAGGACATGTTTCGTTTGTAATCGATAGTGTTAACGTTATTCGAGCTCGTGTAGGCACACCTTCCCAGTTATGTTAGTTCTCTGAACGAATTCTACTCAAAATCGAGAGCGATTATATCGATCAAGAGTAACAAATACATATATATCCGTGATCATATTTGTAATCCATTCTCTCTGTTCAAATAGATAAAATAATATACTATTCGTGGAAATCAAAATCAAATAGATAATATTGCATATAACCAATGTAACAATATATAATTACACATTTTTAAGATTAATCATAATAAATAATAGATATAAATAATAGACAGAGAGAGAGAGAGAGAGAGAGAGAAATATTATACATATATTCTAAATATGTTTAGTTTAAATAAATTCAATACAATTTGAAATAGAAATTAGTAAAAATAATATAAATCAACAGATATATTATTTAATGTGCTCTGATTAAATAAATAAACTAGAACTATAGAAACATGAAAAATATAAAAATAACTTTAATAGAGTTAATCAACCTAACCATGTTGAATTACTAGTTTTCTTCAGATCGCTAAAGTTAAAGTAACAGGGTTGTGAGTGATTCGTTTGAAAAAATAAAATAAAAACTGCCTGCTGTTGATTCCAAAGAGAGAGAGAGAGAGAGACAATTAAAAAAACCGAGTACTTTTTTTTATAATAGTGAATAAGTGTGTGTGAGAAGGTGTATAATAATTTATTAAAATAAAAAAAAACACTTTGAACTTTCGTAAAAAGGAATATGAAAAAAAACAAACAAACAAATACTACACACATATATAAATTTTATTATATACAATAAAATACTTACAAAATAGCTAAGACTTAATAATAATAAAAATAATCATAAATTGTAGAATATAAATGAAACAACACGAAAAGAATGGAAGAAAATTGGAAGAAAAAAAAAGAAAAATAAAAATAAAAATAAAAAAATTGCCTAGGAAATATTGAAAGATATGATTGAAATTCAAAATACGGATAAAGTAGAGAATATAATTATTAGCGACTACTGCTCCCATATATTTCAAATTTCTTATTACCGATGGATTGTTAAGCTAAACCAAAGCATTTATTAAAACAAGAATTGTTCGATCACGACAACGAAGTAGCAGCGGGGTCGGGATGAATGGACATTATGGATCGGGGCCAGGCACATAATTTAGCCGCGCCCGAAGAAGAGAGGCGTTGTCTCTCTG
Source organism: Polistes dominula (assembly GCF_049000335.1). Lineage (NCBI taxonomy): Eukaryota > Metazoa > Arthropoda > Insecta > Hymenoptera > Vespidae > Polistes > Polistes dominula. Next base: position 1,508,081 of record NW_028300914.1, on the reverse strand, counting down.
TCATACGTGTGTTCTTTGTGTGTGCGAAGCTCTCAATCCTCTCTCTCTCTCTCTCTCTCTCTCTGTCTGCCTCCCTGCCTGCCTACCTATCTCTCTCTCTCTCTCTCTCTCTCTTTTTCTCTATCTCACTCACTCACTCTTGTTATCATACACGCACCCTCGCCCATTCGAGCGCGATTCGTCAAGCGAAGTGGCGGTGGTTTGGTCGACACATAGACGAGTATGTGTGTGTGTATGAAAGAGAGTGAGAGAAAGATAGATAGATAGATAGAGATAGAGAGAAAGAGAGAGATAGGAGAGAGGGCTAGTTAGAGCCGTATTCATTACAAATTACAGACCACGAACCGGTTTTATGACACCGCAGGAACGCAGAATCGGGCACGTACGTGGCCATAGCCTCGGTTTTGCGGGACTCTATGAAGCTCCCCTTTTAATCCGCCACAAATGTTCATTTTCCAGCCAATTATCGCTAATTTTCGTTAGAACACCGCTGGGTACAGTGAGAGAGAGAGAGAGAGAGAGAGAGAGAGAGAGAAAGAAAGAGTGAGTGAGTGAGTGAAAGAAAGAAAGATACAGATATTCGTGCGTCAGTCTCTGCCTCCTCCTCCTCCTCCTCCCCCTCCACCTACTCCTCATTCCTCTTTCTCTTTTTCTGTCTCTCTGTTTTTATATTTTTTTTTTAGTATTTTTACTAAGTGAGTTGGTGGTAGGTTGAGTCAAGCCGATTCATTCGCAAAAGCTATGATTTGCATTTTTGTCATATTTGTCCGTTTCTTTTCCATTTTTTTTATTTTTTAGAGTTTGTTCTTTTTTGTTGTTGTTGTTGTTGTTCATTTACATTTTTTTTTCTTTCTACATTTTCTCTACACACTTTTTCTTTTTCATTATTTGCCTCGTAGATCTATCTATCTGTAAGTTTAAAAGATAAATGATATTTATATTTGTCGAGGATTAGTTTCTTAGAGATCATATGTTTTCTTTTGAAGATAGACAATTTGTGTGCAAAAGAAAAGTATTATTATTTTATTATTACTTATCCTACCCCCCCCCTCCCTCCCTACCCTCAGAAAATTGTAATTGTAATTTTATATTTGTTATAATATATATTTCATGTGTGACATCATATATCATAGATTAAATTAAAATAAAAATGTGACGATACACTTGTGAAATACATTTCATAGGATAAATATAATTGACTGATATAAGTACGCTTATTTATAAAAAAAAAAAAAAAATAAACATAATAATTGCCCAAGAGAAAGAGAGAGAGAGAGAGAGAGAGAGAGAGAGAGAGAGAGAGAGAGAGAAGAATAGAATGAAAGAAAGAAAAAAAGAAAAGAATTTAAATAATATTTCTTTTTGAGTGTACTCATTCAAATTCCATGTACATCGTGGTGGTACTTAAAAATAAACATCCCGTATAACGAGGCACGCACGTACGCGCCCTTACGACATACATGCACACGATGCTTGCCCTGTCGCCCCTATAAAACGTAAACGAGGTTGCCTCGTAATATATGTTCATTCATTCGATATCGAATTGCTCGTGTCACCGTCCTAATCCTGAAATATATCATCTAGCTTAAGTCATTATTATTATTATTATTATAATAATAATAATTATTATTATAATTATTATAATGACTGGCATATGATTACACCCCTTTCTCTTTTTTTTTCGTAATAGATAAATACTTAAATATGATCTCTTCTAATAGTAATTTGATATTATTCGATATATCATAGATATTGAGATCTCTAGCACTTGAATACGCTATCTGGTGGCTAAATTCAAAATTAGAGTAGATAGGTTGAATAGGCTACGCCACGCCTCCCTGTCTAAGATTCTAATAGTTACGTTTATTAATTGTTCTAATAATTATTATCTTTTTATGATAAATTATATTAGTATTTTTTATTTTATTATCGGTACGTTTAATAGAGAAATAAAGTATATATATATATATGTGTATGTGTATGTAATTTTCTATAATATATAATTTAATATTAAAAAATAATTTATATTGTGTAATACATAAATAGGAAATATATATATATATATATTTATATTTTTTTTCGAATTATATTTTTATTTATAACACTGTCACCGTATATATTGTTCTATTAATATTTGAAATGTTTGTTTTAACATGTGAATTTTAAAAATAGAATAATCATTTATCTTATCAGGGTATCTATCAACGTTGAACTTTTAAATAAATAAATGTTTTATGTCATTGATTAAATTATTATTAGTATTCGAAGATAGAATATTTCTTTTTTTTTTTTTTTTTTTTTTTTTTTATAGATACAATAGTTACCTTCAGGATAAATACATCGTATTCGTAAAAAAATAAAAAGGACACGGATATATTCCACGTAGATTTTTTTTTTTTTTAAAAGAATTTTCAGTTTTGAAACAGCATTTAGGAATGTGCCCTGACATATAGTTCCTTCGTTTCAAAGGATCGAACAGAAAAATCGCGATGCTTTACCCGCGGAACCTTTGAGGAATCTGGTTAGTCTGTGTTAGTCTCTCTCTCTCTCTCTCTTCTTTCTCTTCTTTCTCTCCCTTTTGCTTTCTCTTTTTACCCTTTTTTTTTTCTTTCTCTTTTCTCTTTTCTCTTTTACCGTCGTCCGTCGTACCAATTCTTTTGCATCGACATTTTTCAACCTTTCTCTTCTTTCTCTTTTATACGCGTGTATAAAAAGAACACATGTTTTATACATATTCTCCCTCTCTCTCTCTCCCTCTCTCTCTCTCTCTTTCTATGTATGTTAAAGAACGTATTATATCCATATACATATATTGTTATTAATAAAATAAAAGAAAATAAAATAAAAACAAATTATATAGCAAATATTATTAATAAATAATTTACTGTCTCATGATATCAAAAATTAGTTTGTCGAAGGTTTCACTTGATTTGCACACATGGTATTTTTTTCTTGTTTTTTTTTTCTTTTTTTTTTTTTTTTTTATTTATTTATTTTGTTATTGTTACTTTGTTATTTTAGTTGAACGTAAAAAAAAAGGGGATTGAAAAGTTAATATCGCTTTGATGGTGCACAAAACTCTCCTTACGTCATCGACCAGTTATTTTAGGTAGTAACGTTACAATCAATTTAAAAAGTAGCCATGGTAAAAGACATTCCTTTTGATATTTCGTATAAAATAAAATATCTTCTTGTTAGGAAATATTCTAAAAAAAAAAAAAAAAGAAGAAATGATAAAATAATATGAAATATAACGCGACGATTCGCAGAAACACTACGTTTGTAATTTCATAGTTGAATATTATATACATACATATATATAGTTCTTTCTTTTTTTCTCATATTAATTCGTCTAATTTTGTTAAATGTTACTCGTACCAATTCAAATATAATTCTACTTTATTATACTATCATACATGGTTCCATATGTGATTTATTATTACTTTTAAATAAAAAAAACAAATGTTCATATGTAATATACATAATTATATATATGAATAAGTTAATTTTCAAATTATAAATTATATAATATAATTGAAGTCAAAAATTACATAGTTGAGGGGTGTATGTAAGATTAAAAGCAATTGAGTTCGTATTAAAAAATAAAAAATATTAAAAAAAAAGAAATGAAAGAAAAGAAACGTGAAGAATAAATAAATAAATAAAAAAAAATAAAAATAAATAAAAATAAAAATGAGAGAAATGGAGGTGTAAGGACGAAGAATAAAGATAGACAAACAACAAGAAATAGGCGAAAAGAAAAAGGAGTTTTCAATTTTCTCACAAAGTTCGAACATCGAAGAATGATGAAAGAAGGAAAAAGAGAGAGAGAGAGAGAGAGAGAGAGGGACATAGTAAGTTCCTTCTATCGTCCATTTCCCTTTTTCACGAAGAAGAGAAGAAGAGCTTCGATATCGATACTAGTATAGTTAGAGTGGGAGGAGAAGGAGGAGGAGGAGGAGGTTTGAAAAAAGTAGAGAATAATAATAATAATAATAATAATAGGCTAGTAGAGTAATAGTAAGAAAAATATACTAGTAGAGAAAATAGTAATAGTAGTAGTCATAAAATAGTATTGGTGGGGTTGGTACATATCAGCCCTTAGAGTGCCCCCACTTTTCTATCTTTCTCCTCTAATTCTTGGAAGCTTCAAACTATCCCCACCCCTTCTTCATCTTCAACATGCCGAATGGGAGTAGGAAAGGCGATATAGCAAAGGGCACATACGTATGTAACTAAGTACACCCCACATATGTATGTGTGTGTATAAATGTATATGTATAGAAACGCGTATCCTATACATTTGTATGTATGTATGTATGTAGGTGCGTAGGTGTCTCATATCACCTATGCAAGAGGGGCACCCTTTCGCGAGAAGCAGAGCGTCAGAGGGCGCAGCTCCTAGAATCGAGTGAAAGAGAGGGTAGTAGTTTAGGTGGTGGGGTTTATGGTAGTTGGAAAAACGGGGGTGCGCCTGCGTTCTCGTAACTCCCCTCGTTCTGAGCCACTCCCGATCGTCGACGACCGTCCCACACGATCCTTCCTGCGATCCTAAAAGCGCTTCAGTCTATCGTCCGCTTTCGTTGAGGCCGCAGAACGCCCTCGGGGCACCCTCGAGCTTCCTACCCCTTCAGATAGAAAGAAAGAAAGAGAGAGAGAGAGAGAGAGAAAGACATATATATACATTCTATATATATATACATATATATATATATATATACACCATATATACATATATATATATACATATATATAGAATGTTATATATGTTATTCACTTGGCACGATTTATTATTTTATCTTTTTCACGTTTTTCGTTTCTTTTTGTTTTTTTTGTTTTTTTTTTTTTTTAAATTTCGTGGGAAAGAGTAAAGAGAGAGATAGAGAGAGAGAAAGATTTGAAAGAGAGAGAAGGAAATAGTGATGGTTGCAAAGTTATTTTACATTCACCTTTTTTTTTTTTTTTTTTTGTTTTATTTCATTTTCTATTTTCTATTTTCTATCGCGATTCTCTTTCTTTTTTCGTAGTAATTTTTTAAATATTGTTATAAATTTGTAATAGATAGATAGATAGATAGATAAGTGCGTAAAGTATATATAGATATATAACTTTTGATCTGGATCTCTCTGAATCTTTTGAGTGACCGGTGAACAGATATTTTAATTTTTAATTTTTTTCAACATCGGGTTATTTTACGATGATTTATGACAAAATTTAAAGAAAAGGAAATAGTACAAAAAAAAATTAAAAATTCAAAAGAAAAACGTTAATTTTCTAAAAGTATATACACAAAAATCAGAAGAAGAATAAAAAAAAAGAAAATGGAAAGATAATTCGTGAAGTCCGAGATGTTTGACGATGTGACTAACACAATAAAAATAATTTCGATTAGATTACTTAGGAAGTTTTATTTTTTTTTGTTGAGAACAACGAGAGATAATAAATATCGATAGGATTTTTATCGTCAATTTGAATGGTGGTAGTTTCGTCCTTTTCTTTAATTTTTTTTTGTTTTTTTTTGTGTTTTGTTCTACCTGTACGTATATCATTTGTTCTCTTTCTATCTTTCTTCTTGTAAGGAGAAGAAAATGCGGGTTGCGAAGGAAACCACGTCACGTGGCTCGTCCCTTCGTCGGCGAGTATCGCACGTGACGCAAACCCTAACGTAGCGCAATACAATGCAATGCAATGCAATGCAATGCACTGTAATGCAACGTGACATGACACGACACGACTTGACACGACTTGACACGACTTGACACGACAGGACGTCGCGAAGTTCGGCTTCTCGCGAAGATGAGGAAAAAAGTGTCATCGGAAGTCGTGAGGGAGAGAAAGAGAAAGAGAAAGAGAGAGAGAGGGAAAAGACGCGAAACAAAATCAAAAAAAGAACAAACAAAAAAATGATTCAAACGACGACAGATGTCAAGGATCACGAGTTTCAACGAGATAAACGAGAGAGAGAGAGAGAGGTCCTCTTTTCGTACGAGGTAAGTGATGAATATATTTTATCACGATTATTATTAATCATTTTTATTCTCGTTTGTCGCAATAATAATAATAATAATAATAATAATGTCGAAATAGAACAAAAATGACTGAAGAAAAATAAAAAGGTGATTGGTAGCATGAGATAGGTGGGAAACGATGGGGCAGGGTTGGTTGGTTGGTTGGTTGGTTGGTTGGAAAGTTGAGCGGGTAAAAAGCGTATAAAATTTATTCGTTCAACGTCAAACATTTTTTTTTTCTCGTCTTTTTCTATCTTCGTTTATTTTTTTATTTATTTATTTTTTTCAAAAAAAGAAAAAAAATCCACATATACATACATATATATTTATTATTACTTGTTCGATCGAACGGAATTAGTATTTGTTGAAAGAACGTGTACAGAGTTTTGACGGATTAAATGTGTACGATGTGTGTTTTTCAAATAATTTATATAAATGATATTTCTGATTGCTATGACGAAAAAGAAAGAAAGAAAGAAAGAAAGAAAGAAAGAAAGAAAAAAAAAGATACAAAAATATTTGTCGAATAGTTTGAGGAGGAAAAAAAAAAAGAAAAGAAAAGAAAAGAAAAATTGAAAAATAATTAACGTTTTTGAAATATGTCGCGAATAATTTTTTTACACGTTAATTCGTACAATCCCCCTCCCCCCCCCGAAAAAAATATATTGGAACCCTTATATATCCTACTTTTTATATACTTCTATGTATATATATATATATATATATATATATATATATATATATATATATTATTATATTTTAATTTTTATCTTTGTCTCTCGGTCAACGCGCGTGGAAGTCTATTATTTAAAGTCTCAGAGAATAACGCAAAACTCTTGCGAAATTCAGTTTGAGCGTCATTTTGTCGGTCGGATGGTTCTCTCCCTCTTTGCATTTGTCCTCTCTTTTTCTATCTTTTTTCCTCTCTCTCTCTCTCTCTCTCTCTCTCACTCACTTTCCTCTTTTTCCTCTATCTCTTTTTATCATTCTCTCTCTTTCTCTTTCTCTCTCTTTCTCTCTCTATCTCTCTGTTCGAAGAAGACACCACAGTGAATGCTGCTGCCGTTGCTACTACTACTACTACTACTACTACTACTACTACTAATACTACCCTCTCGAACCTTTTCCAACCCTCTTTCTCTTGCCTCTACCCTTTGAATCGTATTTGCGCGAGCGTTTGCAATTGCGTTTGCACGGTAATTTTGCTGCCGGCGGCGTGACGACGAGAACGAACGAATGAACGAATGAACGAACGAACGAACGAACGAACGAACGAACGAACGAACGAACGAACGATGGGCTGGTTTGTGAGGTCAAGGGGAACCATATTTAGCACGTTCGACCCTTCCAAACACAGAAAAAGGATTTCCTTTTTATTTATTCCCCCGTTCTTCCTCTCTTACTCTTCATTTTCTTCTTCTTCTTTTACTTTTCTTTTTAAACGATCTTTTGTACTAACGTTTATATCTATCTATCTTTCTCTCTCTCTCATAAAAATCAACTTATTTCACGCGTGTCTAGTCAAGTTAGAATTAAATTATTACACGATTAAAGGGGGGAAAACTTGAAGACACATACACACACACAAAATAATAAGAACACGTTCGTATTTCAAATATTTTCTCGGAAAATAACCAAATCTTTTCCTGTATTTCTCTGTCTTTCTTTCTCTCTCTCTCTTTTTCTCTCTGTTCCCATTTCACCATATCGAGAAATAGATAAATCATTTGGAACGTTTATATGGTGCTAACTCGATGTACGATTTTGTTTTGGGGGGGTTAGTAGTAACTTTGAAACATACGAGAATGACTAACATCAAATCACAGGGTAGAAATTTAGGGGAAAGTAGGAATGGAAAATACAAAGTTTCAAACACCTAATTGCAAAATCTTTCAAACGTTTCTTCTTCTTTTTTTTTTTTTTTCATTCATAACACATTTTATTTTATATACATATATACACATATGTAATATGATATTGTTCTTATCTTTTAGTTTTTTTTTTTTTTCTTTGAGTGAGGCTAGTATTTTTTTTTTTTTTGATTTATTTTATTTCAATTCTTTGCTCTGCTTGTTACAATCCTCCCCCCACCCACCCACCCACTCCATCCACCATTTTTCCTACACCATTTATCCATCGAAATATTCCGGATAATATTTAACCCACGAGAGTCGTATAAATTTACACTGGTGAACAGGACGATTGCGCTTTACCGATGGTTACGATAAACACAGCTGGCATAATACGTGTGGCACTTCAAGCATAGAGAAGGAACCATGCATGGGCATACGAGTTACGTATATACACGACGGGGTGAGGAACATATACACGCGTATAAGTATTTACCTAACGTCGTGTATACATGTGTGGTGGGGGGGAAGGAAGGAAGGAAGGAGGGAGAGAGAGAAGGGATATATGGAGTAGTATGTGAAAAATAAATTATGGAAATGGGTGGAGAAGAGAGAAGCCGAATGGTACGAGTTATGTAGTGATAAAGATTTAACGTGCACGCGTTGTACTATCAGCTCTCTCTCTCTTTCTCTCTCTCTCTTTCTCTCTCTCTTTCTTTCTTTAGTACACATACTCTCTTTACCTTTTTTACATATCTCTATCTCTTTTTCCATAGGTCGAAGCACTTGACTTCGACCATGCGAATAATTTTTACTTCGTCCACTTTCTCATAGTATAGACGTGCAAAAAAGCAAAAGAAAAAAAAAAAAGACAAAAATCACGAGAAAGAAAGACAAAACGAGTTAAAGTTAGAGAGTTAGAGAGAGAGAGAGAGAGAGAGAGAGAGAGAGAGAGAGAGAGTTTTTCATTCAACTCGTTGTTAACAAGCGGATGGTGTATACCATTTGCTCTTATTATTCAAGAGAAAAATTCAAGAGAATCTTTGTCGTTTAATGTTGACGTTAAAACACACCCACACCATTTCTCAATGTCGATAGAAATTTAACGTACTAGCTCGAATTACAACAAGTTTATTATTTAAACGTTATTATTTTGCATTATAATGTAATTCGCGTATATGTGTTTTCAACATTTATTCTATTCTTTCTCTCCCTCTCTCTTTCATTCACTTATCACAACGTTGTTTCCTAAAATTTGTGTGTGTGTGTGTTTTTTTTTTTATTATTCATGGTAACCTTTCATACATTTCAACAGGATAATAACCTGACACGTTGACCAAAAATATCGATGAGAGAGAAGTAGTTTAATTATACTTTTTTTTTTTTCTTTTTTTCTTTTGTAATATAAAATAGAGAGATATTTAAATCTATCTATCTATCTATCTATCTATCTATCTATCTATCTATCTATATATATGTATGTATTTTTTTTTGTGACCGACTTTTTCAAGATGTTCATAATCCTTTTTTATTCTTCTTTTTTTTTTTTTTAACGAACACCTGTCATGACAGCTGTCGAAACTAGTCCGGATTGTGAGACGGAGTGAAAGGTCAATTGGACATCGAGTTTTCTATCGGGTTGTCGATCGATAATCAAACGGATACCCAACCCTTTATATGTCTCTCTCTCTCTCTCTCTTTCTTTAGTAGTCAAATATTTATTATGTATTTTATTAAGTATTATTATGTTCTTATTTCAAACACCAAAGTTGAAATTCAAGTTTCATTTAATTTTGTTGTAATTGTTTTGTTTCGATAGATATTATATAATACTTATGATTTCAATGAATGATAAAAAAAAATAGATAAAAGATAAATAGATAAATCTAGGATTTACAACAACAACAAAAAACACGGTTGGAAGAAAATAAAAATCGTCAGAGTTCGTTTGTTAACTTCTCCGTTTCTAACGACGATCGTAGGTAAAAGAAAAAGTAAGGTTGAATAGGTGTTGAAAAAGAGAGAGAGAGATAGAGAGAGAGAGATAGAGAGAGAGAGAGAGAGAGAGAGAGAGAGGGTGGAGCTTGGTGTCGGAAACGACAGCGTCTGAATAAGAAGTTTCACGGGGGTATTTTATTTCGTCGAGCGTCATTCGACCGCATCCGAGCCATTAGCCAAGTAGTTTTAATTCGCGAGATGAGAAAGAAAGAGAGAGAGAAAGAAAGAACAGAAAGAAAGGAAAAAAAAGAAAGAGAAAGAGAAAGAGAAAGATTCTTGACGTTTATCTTTCCTCTCAAGGTGGTACACCCGATTGTAAGCTCAACTTTCCTTGAGTGCTTCTTGAATGACCGTTGTTGAGTTTTTCCTTCATTTAATGGATCCGTGTACGAGACGATAGATCGGATTCTTCTCGTAATCCAAAAAATGTTCATTCGTTCTCTTTCTCTCTCTCTCTCTCTCCCTTCTCTTCTCTTCTTTTCTCTTCTACGTTATTTAAGCTCTATTGAAACTCTTGTAAAACGATACCTATTTTTCCTTTGTAATCTTTGTTCTTAGTTATTAATTAAAGACTTTCTTTTAGATTGTCTATCTCTCTTGCTCTCTTATTTGCATTGTTTTTTTTTTGTTTTTGTTTTTTTTTTTTAATCTTTACGATAATTTGATGAATCTTAGACATTTGTGTGTTACTTCATTTTAATTTTTATTTGATAAATAATTATGTAACATATTAAATATATAGGGTGAGTCATCAACTCTAGTCATCTAAATAGCTTCGAATGTTAGTGTTTTTATTGGTCATTGTAAGATTTTGTATTTAATATTACAATATTAATAATAATATTACAATATAAATAAAAAATAAATATATTAATAAAACATGTATAATAAATATATAAATATATATTTATAATATATTAAAATAAATATATAATAATATAATAATAATATGTTTTATAAATATATAATAAATATATAATATAATATATTTATTTAATAATGTATAATAATATTATATTATATATATATTAAATATTAAAATAAAAAAATATAATAATAACAATAATTACCAATCCATATTAACAATTACGATCGTAATGACGATAACTATAGAATCCTTTGGAAAGGTTCATTGGTAAAATCGATAGTCCGCGTAACGAGGACGAGTGGTAGAGAAGGATGATAAAACATCAGAGAACGTTGGAGTATAGGGGTGGTGGGAGGGAGGTGGGAGTGAAGTAGGATTTGTGGCAAGGGGAGAGGGAGTGTCGGAGAAAGGGGAGAGAATGGGAAAGCCGCAGGTGTTACGCCGGACGGCAGGTAAGCCTTCGCGTAATTTCTGGTGGCGGGTTTTAAAGAGAGGGGTAAAGGGGTAAACGAAAGGAAGGAAGGAAGGAAGGCAGGAAGGAAGGGCCGAAGGGTACAGGGAAAACAACGGAGAGTATGAGTAGAGGGGAAAGGGGATGTAGAAAAGCTTGCGTTGCGTTACTTTTCGCGATGGGTTGGGTGGTGGTTCTGGTGGTGCGGGTAGTAGTGGTGGTGGTGGGAGGAGGAGGAGTAGCTGCACGGTAATAGAGATAAAGAGAAGATTGAAATGTTTATATCGGATAGTGTTGCGATAAAAAGCAAAAAGAAAGAAAGAGAGAGAGAGAGAGAGAGAAGGGAGAGGAAGGGCTCACAAATAGATAAAAGTGTACGGAAATATATACGAAAGATAAAGAGGGTAAAAAAAAAAAAAAAAAGAAAGAAAGAACAACGAAGGGATTGATTTTTATTTTATTGTTTAACACGAATAATCCTCTCTGAGAAGAGAGAGTGAGAGAGAGAGAGAGAACTGGAATAATAAATTAGCAAGTGGATACGTGTATGGTAATGTGAAATAATGAAATGGTAAAATGGTATGAGTGGAGAATTAAATGTTATAATAAAAAGAACTTCAACAATTTTCTTTTATATATCACATATGTATACACAAAACATACAAACACTAACATACTTACGAGCAAGTAGTTATGTAATTACGTAGGAGTGAATTAGAAAGAGAAGGATGTTATTATTATCGTTAGAATTGAGCTTTATTACTACGACTATAGTATGTAAATAGATAAGAGAGTATATATATATATATATATATATATATATATTATAATATTATAAGAAATGACACAAAGAGATAGATAAGAGAGAAATAAAATCATTTACGATAAGATTGAAATGAAATTGAAGGAAATAAGGATAAGAGAGGTGGTACGACGAGATGATGGAATGAGAATAGAAAAGAGTACTCGAAGAAAAAGTAAAAGAAAAAAAAAACAAATAATAAAAAAAAAAAAAAATAAGTAAAGAGAAAAATGCGAAAAACCGATGCCCGGGAAATACGTTTATTGTATGATCTACGTTTATTTCTTTGCGCGGTGTGCATCATGACTGCAACGACGCGCTAATATTTTTAATAAGATTCTTAACTTCCTTTTCACTCTCTCTCTTCTCTCTCTCTCTCTCTTTTTTTTATCTCTTGACGGCCATTCAAGAAAAGATGTAAAGAAAAAGTGTGATAGAAAGAGAGAGAGAGGGAGAGAGAGAGAGAGAAGAAAAAAAAAGATAAAAGGTAAAGGGAGGAAGATCAAGGACGATGAAGAAGAATAACTTCCAGCTTTCTCGAAGAGAATTTCTTTTGATCGTGAGAAAGAGAAAGAGAGAGAGATAGAGATAGAGAGAGACCTCCTGCTTCTTCTTACTCATCGAGATTCGTGTTCATTCTTCGCAAGTAATATAGCTTTTCCGAATGACTTGACACGAGTGAGTAGTCGACCAGCTTGTCTGTACCACCCCCGAGTATTATTTTTCGTTCGCGTCTATCGTTTCGGAAATATATAGAGAAATATTTCTTATCGTCGTTTCGTTCTATGCAAAATTGCTTATTCATATTGTTTTTTTTTTTCTTTTTCTTCTTCTTCTCCTATTTCACTTCTTTTATTCTTATTCAGCGATATCATTTGATTTCTTTCTTTGTGCATATAATTTTAAGGAATTTATTTATCCTTATTTCTTTAGAAATCCCATTATTTCAAAACATCTTGGATTTATCGTAATAACAAAATACGTATTTTATTATTTATATATATATGTATGTATGTATATTATATTGGGTTGGTAAATAAATAATTGAGGATTTATTTGAGATAGGTGGGGTCTTTTAAAATTAGCAATGACTTAGTTGCTATAACTCAATATTTTATTTTATTTTATTTTATGTTATTTTGCAACAAGTACTTTTAAAATCACCAATGACTTAATTGCCAACACAATATTTTATTTTATATTATTTTGCAACAAGTACTTTTAAAATTAGCAATTACTTAGTTGTTATAAACCAATATTTTATTTTATGTTATTTTGCAACAAGTTCTTTTAAAATCATCGATGACTTAGTTGTCAGCCCAATATTTTATTTTTTATTCTATTTTATTTTATTTTATTTTGTTTTATTTTATTTTATTTAATTTTGTTTTATTTTATTTTATTTTATTTTGTTTTATTTTATTTTATTTTATTTTATATAATTTTGTTTTATTTTATTTTGCAACAAGTACTTTTAGAATCACCAATGACTCAGTTGTCAGCCCAATATTTTATTTTCTATTTTATTTTATTTTATTTTATTTAATTTAATTTTATTTTATTTTGCAACAAGTTCTTTTAAAATCAGCAATGACTTAGTTGCCAAACCAATATGTATAGAAAGAAGAAAATCGTGCTTTTCAAAGCACGTGACTTTTTAAATCGTGCATCAAACGATAACGAAGATGTGTAAAAGTAAAAAAAAAAAAAAAAAGGAAAGAAAACCTGTTGAGAATGAAAAAGACAAAATAAGAGTAAGAGAGAGAGAGAGAGAGAAAGAGAAAGAGAGAAAATCGAACGTGGTTTTACGAAGGTGAGAGTCCGCTTTTTGATCCCAGCTGTGAAATTGCTTTACGTCCACCTCAATGGGTTCTCTAAGCCTTTTGAGATTTTCGTTGGCTCACTTTGCCAACTAATACATTGTTTCTTTTCTTCTCTCACCCTCTCCCTCTCTCTCTCTCTCTCTCTCTCTCTCAATCTTTATGGATAATTCCCAATGAAAACACGATCATCTTTCTATCCCTATGATTTTTGTAAACCATTACAATAGGATATTTTCTGGATATAACAGATAATACCTTAGAGTTAGAACGTTTTATCTAAAATAATAGATAACTGGTAGAGAGAATGAATTTTATTTATTTTTTTTTTTTTTGGATATTCATTATTTTATTTCATTTTATTTTCTTTGATTTATATCTCGATTTTTTCCCATAATTATTTTTTGGTAGAAAAATTTACTTATACCGATAACTCCCTCTCTCTCTCTCTCTCTCTCTCTTTTATAGCAAGCTCGATAATATAATTTATTATTATTATTATTATACAATGTGAAAAGGTAAGACTATTATATGCATATTAGATTGAAAATAATTTCGTAGAAAATTTCATGCCTAATTATGTATTAAATTTATAATGGGTAATGTGATGTATAGAAAATTTATTATTTTATATAAATATATATATATATATATATATATATGATTCATTTTATATTACAATATATAAATAATTATATTATTATAAATTATTAATACAATAAAATATATAATATTATTATATTATTAATATAATAATGTTATTAATTATTATATTATTTGTAATAATATTTTATATTATCAATAAAAAAAATATATAATCGATATTATATATTTATAATAATAATATTTATAATAATATAATATATTATATATTATATTATTATTAAATAATATAAATATAAATAATATATATATATATATATAAAATATATATTATTAATATAATAATATATATATATATATATATATGGAAATATGCAGCAAATGGGGTAGAAATGATTTTAAATCGTAAACAATTATTAAGACTCCTCGAACATTTGCATTATTAATCGGCTTTACTTTTAATACTACTTTTGATTTAATTAATCACGTCATTTTCGTATGATTGCATTTGAAATATATTTATTAATAATTAATTGCTCGATCGTTCGTCTTATTCTTCTTCTTCTTTTTTTTTTTTATTTATCTATTTTTCATTGGTTCATACTTTTCTTTCTTTCTTTCTTTTGTTGACAAGTTCGTCGGTATAAAATTGTAATTAAAGAGAAATAGCATCGTGTTGGGGAAAAAAAAAAAAGAAATTATTATTATATAAAATGACGTTATACACGCATCTCTGGTGTGTCTGTATGTGTGTGTGTGTGTGTGTGTGTGTGCGTGTATTTTTATAAGAGAAATGAAAAAGCATTTGGCGAGTAAAAGTGAAACTTTTCAACTCAAGAAGGATAGAAATAATTAGAGATAATTGGATACCATTTAATTGGCTTCTTTGAACGATTTTATTTTTGTTACACGTAAAAGACAGAGATGCTGTGTATGTATGTATGTATGTATGTGCGAGAAAATTACGAACAGACATAATTTTATCTTTCCATATATATTATTATCATTATTCTTATTATTATTATCGTCATCGTCATCATGAAAAATCTCATTAGAATGAAATTCAATTTTTTTAAATTAAATTAATATTAATCAAGTATTTTTCATTATTTGTATCAATATGTAACATTCATATATATACAGGATGATTTTTGGAACGGAGGTGGGTAATAACGAATGATTTTTTCGAAGGGAAGGTTTTAAGAAGGTTTCACTTCCAACACGTGTGATCTGCACACATGATATTTTGTTTTCACAGAGACAGGTTTCTAGTGTGAGGTGTGAGTCGTGGTGAGGTTGGTAGTTACAATTACAATAACAGCAACAACAACAATAACAAAAAATAAAAAGTTACTCTTCTCGTGGTTAATTAAAAGTCCCACTCATTCTCTCATACTTCTTTTTGTTTATGTTTTTTCTCTCTCTCTCTCTCTCTTTCTCTCTTTCTCTCTTTCTCTCTTAAGTCGATGAAACATTTAGTATACGGTCTAGCATACTTCGTGGATCTCCACTTGAAGTAAAAATGTAATCTACCTTTCAATGTGATTCAATGTGCGCCAGAGTTTGTCGATACATTGCTTTCTATATTGTAATAGGGAGAAGGACGAGGAGGAGGAGGAGGAGGAGGAGGAGGAGGAGGAATTGTGAGAAAAAAGGTTGAAAAAAGAGTAAAAACGAGGAAAAAACCGTAGAAAACGATTTGCTTAGTAATACGGATGATGAATTTATACGCGTGTTTGTGCGTGTGTGGGTGAGTTAAATTCAATATCTCGTTTATATAATATTTTATAGACAAATCTTGTAAAAAATGTGTATATGCGAGTAATATAATCGTATGGGGGTCGAATGGGGTTGATAGAATTTATCAATTGATACGATATTTTTTTTTTTTTTGAAAATATTCCTGTATATATATATATGTTTTCTTCTTTTCTTTTTTTCTCACAAAAAAAAACCACTTATACGTAATTCCATAAATCCATTGTAAATCTAATTATTATTATTATTATTAATTATTGTAATTAATTGTAATTAATTGTTTATTTTTGTAAGGGCAAATTAATTGATAAAATAATAGATAGATAGATAGATAGTAGTAATAAGTAGTAATAGATAGATAATAATTAAATAAATTATATATTATAAATTATAAATTAATAAATAATAGATAGATATTAAATATAAATAAATTATAGATAGATTATAAATTATATCTTAATATTTATAAATTACTAGGGGTAACAATCAGTCTGATACACGCGTTTTTAAGTCAACGAATTACCTTATACAACAAATAATTTGCAATAAAATAATATTGCGATTATAAATTGAGATATTAACTATTCTATCTTTCAAGTTGGATAAAACTGCACACAATGTGCAAAATTTGATTAAAATCAATTCAGTAGTTTAGGAGTCCATTGCGGACAAATAACGTACAACCTAATTTATATATATATTAAAGATAAATTAATAAATAATAGATAGATAGTAAAAGATAACGAATGAATTACTATGATGATAGAGAGAGAGAGAGAGTAGCATTCTCAGCAACTGCAATCGAAGATTGTATTAAATTGAATAGATTTGAAATTTCATTGTAATTGTGATCATCGAGTGTATAAATTCGTTGACAATACTAACGTCTCGTTTTTCATCTCATAGGTCAAGTTAATTATAATAACTAAAAAGGAGAAGAAGAAGAAGAAGAAGAAGAAGTTGTCGTAAGATAGAGAAGAAGGTGTAGAGAGAGTGGGTGGACGAGTAAAAGGGGGGAAGGGGTGGAAATAGATCGGAACGTTTTTACGCCAGGACCCTTTAACAAAGTTACAAAGGCGACCGAGTTGAGCTCCATTAAGGAGTTCATTCTGGAAACGAATTAATAGGTGTTATCCCCTTGATAAAATTGAAGTAACGAGATTAAAACTAAGGGGCCTTTCTCTTACAAGAAATTTCGTCTCTCTCTCTCTTTCTCTCTTTCTCTCTTTCTTTCTTTCTTTTTTCGATACGAGAGATTCTCATTATCGGTGTGAACGATTATGCCAAAAAATCGATTATACACAAGGGCAATAATATTTGCTTTATCAAACGAGTAATGGCAATATTATGGTCCAATCATTCTTATCCATCCATCCATCCAATCTATCTATCTCTCTTTCTTTTTAAATGAAATAGAATATAAACCAAAAAAATTAGAATGAAAAAGAAAATCGTAACTCCTTGTGTATTTTATTTTTAACACAAATTTCGCTTGTATTACATAATTATATATATATATATATAGTTAATATTATATAATAATTATAATATAATATAATATTATATAATTATAATATAATTATATTATATATTGTATATAATAATTATAATTATTATTATTATTATACTTATATATATCTTATAGAATTAATATTATTTATAAATTTTATTATTTTATTATTTTATTATTTTAATATTATATTTTATTATTATATAATTATTAATTTACAAAATATTAATATTATAATATTAATATATAAATAATTATTAATTATATACATAATGATATAATAAAGAAATAAATACGTTAAATAGATTACTTTTACATTTTGACAAAAATAATCATTTACATCGTTGATATTTCAACTACGATTTCAAATCTATATATATATATATATACTTATATGAATTAATATATAAATATATATATATATATTTTATAGTACCGAATTATAACAAGCGTCCCAAGATTATGCAAATGTTTAATCGCGAAGGAGAGCCCGCTAATGGGAAGAAATTGCAGTGCTGGCGGCAGATTAAGAGTCTCTTACTCTCCTCGTTTGCTTCTGCTGCTGCTGCTGTTGCTAGTGGTGGTGGTGGTCGTCGTCCAAGGTCGCAAAAGCTGCTCAACACCCTAGGCATCCCTTAAGAAGTTCTTTCCCTTTTAAAGACGCGTTTGTAGAAAACCCCTTTCGCTCCGCGCCATTGCGAGCTTTTCTCGGTGTTGCCGAGATAAGGATTTAATTTTTGACCATCTTTAATCCTAATTCCGAGTTACTTGGAAGGCCAAGTATGCCACCTTAAAACGTCCCTTGATTCTCTCTCTCTCTCTCTCTTTCCTTCTCTTTTTACCTTCTTCTTCTTCTTCTTCTTCTTCCTCGTCTTCTTCTTCTTCTTCTTCTTCTTCATTTTTCTACAGAGACACGGATGCTGGCTAACGACGATACGGTCCAAAGATTTTTCTCATTATTCCCGACGACAATTTCACCTTTCCTATTTTATATCTATATTTATATACAGGGTGATTCACCAGTTCTTATCACTTAAATAGCTTCGAAAGTATGATAGTAGCAGAAAAGTGGATAAAAAATAAGTTGCATGAAAAATTCAGTACTGCAATATGATATTAATATTTTTGTTGTTAGGTTAAATCATTTTCGAGATTTATTGGTCAACTTTGTTTTTGAAATGAAAACTTCTTTAGAATCAGGTTAATTTGAAAATCGTGAAACGGAAGTACGTGAAATCGATGAAACAAAAATAATTAATTAATTAATTAAATTCTATGTATAAAAATTCAGTGTCACAAACAATATGTTTGTCCACTAATTATTCCGAAACTTACTCAAGTTATCTTAATAAAATATATTTTATTTCACGTGATTTTTTCCAACTTACAATTAGCACATTTTTCTAATTATTTTATATTACTAATTTAAAGATTTTTATTTCGAGATTATCTAGAGGTTCTGTAAGGTTCTTTCAATAGATGACACTGTATTACAAGTCAATTGTTTCAATATATTCACGTCTCGAAGTTTGGTTTTCTTTGAAGGTTTCACTTCTACCATATGTGATCTGCACACATCTGGTTTTTTTTTGCTTTTAAATACAATGTTATATTTTAATACTTATTTTCGAATAACGACCGTCAAGACGAATCCAATGATGTGCAACAATAAATACAAAACCTGACAATGACCAATAGAAACTATTCATAAAATATCTGTTCCGTTGGTTGTCGGATCAACTAAAGGATGATACAACCCTGACGAAACCCTGATGCGACCATTTTTAAAAATCTAATTATAATATAATAATAATTTGATTAAAATTTGATCATTTGTTCTTATTTTTTTCTTCCCTTTGAATAATTTTCAATTTATTTTATTTATTGTTATTGTACCGATTAGAGACAATCGATTGAATCAATCGATATGCGTTGGAAGCATCTAAGGAGAATGTAGGAGAGAGAGAGAGGGGGCAATGTTAGGGGGTAGGGGGTGAGGTGGTAAGGGGGGTAGTAATTATACATACGTCAGACGTTTGTACGTCGTCTTACGTAATTGTGGTCGTAATACGGTACGATTACCGCATCCCGTATGATTGGCTACCATTGGTCGCATCCTCTGAGATCGATCCGAGTCAATGTAATCGGTTCTAAACTGAAGGAGCTCCTTCTAAGAGATATTATATGCTTCCTAGCTACAGTAATCGCTATGGAACAAGCTTTACAGCTATTATCCTGATATACAGTGTATCGACACTGGGTGGTGAAAGAGGGTAGGATGGTGTACGCTATTGTATTCACGTCTTTTATACTTATACAAAGTCTATTATATTATTATATAGTATATATATATATGTGTATTATATATATATATATATTATTACAAATATTATTCCATCTAATTACATCGACAGCTGTTATAATTCCCTTTATTCTGTATATATTATCTTGAATGTATCTTTACGTAATAATATTCTAGTCAAATTCATTTACAATGATTTTCTATTACGACACGTTCATTGACGTAATAATTGTGGATAAACATTTTTTTTTTTTTTTAATATACATGATAATATGATTTAATTACATTATTATTGTAAATGTTTGTTATATTATTATTATTAGAAAATTATTATTTTATCTTGAATTAATCATTGACAATTGATTATTGTTCTCTCATATTCTTGAATACCTTCTTACATTTATTATCTTAATGGTGATAACAAATACAAATTTTGGTACTCGCAATAATTTAAAAGATTGTCAATGATTTTTTTGTTTGTTTGTACTTTCATTGTTTTTTCTTTTTTTTTTCATTTTTTTTTTTTTACTTTCATTTACTTTTATTACTTTCATTGATATCAATGTGTAGATATAATCAGAAGTAAGTTAAAGTAAAAGATAAAAGAAAATAGTAGAAATAGAAAAAGATATGATGAAGTAAGAGGTAAGAGATATAATAAAAAAGAAAAAGAAAAAAAGAAGAAAAAAAAAAAAAAAAAGGAAAACGTTCAAGAACTCTTACTTGCTCAGCTTGGTATGAAATTGGTAGAAAGCACTTTGACGCGTCGACGAAAGCTTCTTCTCTATGGCTCCTACTAGTGCCCTCCTCAAAACTTTCTCTTATCCTCGAAAGCGCGTATTTCTCGTTCATTCCTATATCAGTGTGCATAAGAGCTAAAGAGAGTGAGAGAGAGAGAAAGAAAGAGAAAGAGAGAGGGAGAGAGAGTTAGTTCGCGTTTATCTGGAAAATGTGATACAAACCCACAGTTAGAGTTTATCGCTCGACTAAGTATATATATATATATATATATATATATATATATATATATATATATATATGCATACGCAACACGTGTGTCCTGCTACCTCAATAGATATATGTATGTATATGTATAAGTGTGTACACGTGCGCATAGAAAAGCCTCTAGGGAGATCCAACTGGGTGTATTTAACGGTAGACCAGATTTTCGTAATTGCTTGGTTCGTTTTAATCGCGTTTTACGACAAGCAAAAGTGAATATTTCGAGAACGGGAGGAATACGAGACTCGGGGATTAGTGGCTGCTCTCTCTTCGGTGATGGAAAAAGGAGGAGTTAAACCTATCTCTTTCTTTCTCTTTCTTTCTCACTTTATTTTTTCTCTTCTCATTCTTTCCATGATTTCTGTCTTTCCGAACGATTGATTTCATCGTTTATTTCCTTCACGTCATATTCCCGTTCTCTTTCTTTTCTCTCCTCTTCTTTTTTTTTTTTCTTTTACCCACCTTTTCTACCTACCTCCAACCCTCTCCGCCCTCCTTTCTCATTCTCTCTCTCTCTCTCTCTCTTTCTCTTTTTAATGGCTCCTTTTGTCATATCTTTTATGCGTCATTGGTAAAATTCAATTTTTTAACACATTTTCCTGAAACGAGATGTATTTTTAAACTCTTTATATATATATATATATATATATATATATATATATATACCTGTAGTTACCTACTGGTGTATCATACAGAGTCGAATGGTTTTCACGAACAGTTGAAAATCATTAAAGCGAGAAATAAAACGGTTCGCCGTTTCTACGTTCCTCCAATTTCGTGCTACTCGATATATAAAATGTATATATATATATAGGTTCATATATACATATATGTAGATATTTTTTTGTCTATTCAATTTTTTATATTTTTTATTTTTTGATTAAACTCATTCTTCAATCGTCAAACTATACATATGTCAATTCAAGTACGTGTAAAATAATATCCTATCTATGTAAGAATTTTATTTAGAGTAAGAGATACGAAATAAACAAAAAACCCCTATATAAACCTACTAACAAAATGTATTTTAAGAAATAATAGAAAAAGTACAAGAACAATTTAACAATCTTTCTTGTACAACGTAGATAACAATTTTACTTTTACAACCGATATCAACTTAGAATGGTTTTACATCTGATACGATTGAACAACTGATTACGACTCACTTCTTAACAACTCAATTCATTCATAAACAATTAACATCTTATTGATTAGCAACTGATAACTCATTGATTAGAAATTAACATTTCATTGATTAACAGCTGACTGTTTCTTCAACTACTCAATCTGCGTCTCTTTAATATTTTGTCGCCTACTCACTTATCTAAACCTGTTCAATACACATATATACGTAATAATTTTTCTCAATATCAATCTAATCCGTTTGAAATAATATCAAGGATAGAATCCTGAGGATTAATCACTTGTTATCAGGTACTACTACTACCAATAGATTGGTTAATCGTTTTTCTGCCAGATATGTTCACGTTCACGCTTTCAGACGGATTGAAAGCTCTGACCGACGTTGGTATATCTAAGGCGATCTCCGTTGTGGCTTGCTTGGTCATTAGCAATTGACGTGGAACGCAAAGGGGTTATTAACGGAAATGCACGCATATAGAGAGAGTGAGAGAGAGAGAGAGAGAGAGATAGAGGTGCATCGTATATGTACATTCACGCATACACGCAAGCATATATATATTCCCATAAATCCACGATATGCGCTTAATACACACCTGTATATAATATAATAATATACGTATATATATATACCTATATATATATATATATATATATATATATATATATATATAGATACCTATAGATACGTACGAGGTGCAACACAGTTGAATTGGTTTTCCAGTAACTCGCACACACACACACGTATATACACCTACACAGAGGCAAACAGATAGATAGACAGATAGACAGACAGACAGAAAGGTTTATATATATTCGTTTGGTGCGAACCTTTCACGTAGAGAAAATTTTATTGTAATTATTTTTACCAGATAAATCCCAGCTACCCCCAAAGTTACGTCCACCTATTACGATAGACCTTCTATATTAATTGGTATCGATACTACACGTACATGTCCCTTCGATATTTCGTTATTAATTATTCAGGATTACATTCGTGATAATCGTCAAAGGTATATCTCCGACCATTACAAAAACGAGTATAACCCCCAGATAGAAAGAGAAATAGAAAGAGAAAAGGGAATAGGGCGTGGGAGATCTACACGGATTTCGATTTTATGAGTTCGTCTCTGTAGAAACGCCATTGGTTGCTTTCAAATGGAACCTCTTTGCAGTCTCTCAAGGGATTGGTTCTGTCATCGACCAATATTATCGATACGGTTCTGAACCTTCCAACGCCTCCCCCTCCAACAACCCCCCTCATCCCCCATCCCCCTACCCAGTACCCACCCCCTGTGTACTTCCTCTCCCTTCCATTCCACCAAAATTAATTGGGTTCGATCGAAACCCCCAAAGCGTCAACGGTAGTCCCTTCTACTCTCCTCTTTCTCCTCCTCCTTCTTTTCCTCCTCACTCTTTCAACATCCTTCAACCTTTCCTTGAGATGAACTTTTCTTCAAAGTTCGTACGTGTAAGTGTAGGTACACATATATATTTACCTTTGATAGGAACCGATCGAAATAATATCAGTGCAAATTTAGAATCTAACAATATAATTATATGTTTAATGGTTTTTTTATTTTTTATTTTGTTATTATATATATTTAATATTTTATATATAGTTTATATTGAGGATAATATTAGAAGGGATCTCTCTAAGAAATAGGATATGCGAAGACCGTGAATGGAAGGATCGTGCTCAGCGATGGGAACAATGGTGGGATTTGGTATTTGCGGCAATGAACTTTCAAGTTCCTTTAATGCCAATTAATAATAATAATAATAATAATAATATAGTTTATATTATATTTGATTTGTTAATATTTAATTGATTAATTTTTATATTATATTATATTATATTATATTTTACATAAGATAGTGGGGATTACACATTTGTTATCAACTTGTTGATTCAAACTATTGGTACTTGATTATATGCGTAACACTTTTTTATTAATAATTTATTATATAAGGTAACTGTAATAATATTAGATATGGTTTATATTATACATAACTATGTTACTTGGATACCAGAGATAAATGATAATATCCTTGACTTATAAGTATATGGCTTTTAAGTGATTCGTATAAGTGATTTTACATTTTTATATATATATGTGTGTGTATATGTAGATGTTTGTAGTATATTATATGCGGGTTTACTTATACAAACGTATAGGGCAATTCGTGGATTTAACTACGGTCAGTATTATTGATCGCTATTTGACCCATCGCTTATCGTGCTTTTAATAAGAGAGAAGCGTGTATCGTGTGCATTTACTGCATTACGTAACATTTATTTAACGTGTGCATGTGTATATATATATATATATGTATGTATGTATATACATAAGCCACTCGTAGGGTTGGCTTTAACCACATAGAAGAGTGGAATACTGCATGTTACATAGGCAACAGTTGTTTTATATATACAGGATGTGTGTCGTCGTTCGTTCGTTCGTTCGTTCATTTATCCGTTCATTTTATTCGTTCGTTCATTCGTTAGTTTTGTTAAGAGAAAATAACGTTTATAGGGAAAGCCGCAGGTTGAATTTGAAAAAATGTTGACAAAAGTAACGTTTCCATAGATAACATATAAATATAAATATAAATAAATAAATAGTGATTTTTTGTTGTTGTTGATGTGTTTCACTTATAATTAATTAACTATGATGTGGTGACTGATTGTAAAATAATTCGTCATTTGTTTCAAATCATTCGTCAATAATTGATCATTTTTTAGAAGAGAAAAATTTTTTTCTTATTCGATTAATAAATTCAATAATTAACTTAGGATTATTATTAATTATTATTATGGCGTGTGTGTGTGTTTTAGTGTTTGATTTTTTAGTTTATTAATTTTTTACTTGTCTATGTTTTCTTTTAATTTTTTTTTTATATATATATTTTTATTATATTATATTATAATAATATATATAATAATATAAATTAATTTTATATATTATATTATTATTATTATTATTATATATTATATTATATAATAGTATATAAAAAATAAATAGTATATAAAATAATTAAATATAAATTAATAATATAATATATAATATTAAATAAAATAATTATTTACGAAAGTAAACAAACAAAACAATAATAAAAAAAAATATAATTCTTCGATCAATTTATTTTTATTTTTTTTTTATTTTTACATTTATATTTTCGTTTCATTTCTTTTTTCAACGAACAAGAGGGAAAGTAAAAAGCTTAACCAAAAGTATATATATATATATATAAACAGAAAAAAAGGAGGGAGGATATGTGGAAAAGGATAGATAGATAAATCTATATATTCCAATGGAGATTTCGAGACAGGGAGGAGGAGGAGGAGGATGAGGAGAAGTAGAAGGAGAATGAGAATGTGGTGGAGGCGTTTGCAAAAAGGGATTCAAAGTGTATATCCTTTTTCGTTTCAGTACTGGCGGATCGAATCATAAATCGTCTTTCGACGGATAGTCCGAAAGGGACTTTAGACGATAAGAAAAACTCAACCACGTAAAACTAGATATATATAGAAACATGTGTAGTATTATTATATACATGTGTATCTATCTATCTATCTATCCATCTATCTATCTATCTATGTATATATGTATGTATATATGTATGTATGTATTTATGTATGTATTCGTGAAAAAAAGAAAAAAAAGAAAAGGAAAAGAAAAAGATAGACAAGAAGAGAGAACACTAAGGCGATGCCAAAGAAGCATGAAATCCGAAAATCCGTGAAATCCAAGCGATTTCGTTCCACTATCTTTTTCTTTTTCTTGCATACGTACACACACACACACACACACATATATATATATATATATGTATGTATACACATTTTTTTTCTTCTTCTTTCATTTCTTCTTTTTTTTTCCTGCAACTTGTATAGTCTTTTTATTTAACAGACACCCTTTACAAAGTACTTCATCTTAAAACGTTTTTCTTCAAGGAAAATCTTTCTGTTAAACCATAGACGAGCCTAAACTTGGTTGTTTTTAACTTTTTCAAGATTGAGAAAGAGAAAGATAAAGAAAGGTGAGAGAAAGTAAAAGATGTAGGAGTAATAGGAGGAGGAGGAGGAGGAAGAGGAGAAGGAGGTGGAGTGGGAGGTTGGCAGGCTTTTAAAACGTAGAATCTTTAGATTGAAACGTCAAGCTCGTTTAACGAGATCGTTACTCCATTAAGGATAATAATTATCTTTTAGCTACCGTGTTTTTCAGTAATTTTTTAATTATTTATTTTTCTTATTCTCTCTCTCTCTCTCTCTCTCTTATTCTTTTCTTTTTTTTTTATTATTTTATATAAACAGAAAATTTAATTTCACTCTCGCGTAATTCCTCCTACGTATATAGAAAGAGAGAAAGAGAGAGAGAGAGAGAGTTAGAGGGAGTGTGAGTGAGAGAGAAAAATGTGCTAACATTTTTCAACGAAACAAATTTTCAAATGTAATAGTATAAAACAAGTTTTTAAGAGTATCACAAATTAATCGTTAATTTATTCACGCTTAATATCATCCCCCTGTGGATAGGGGTTAGTAGAATATATCCACAGTATCCACTGCTTGTCGTAAAAGGCGACTAATAGTGGCAAGTGGCCCTTGACTGTTAAAGGCGTATATATACGCTCTGACAAATCCATCAATATACATGAAAGGCGTAAATATATATATATATAATAGGCTCTCTGTATTTTTTTGACTATAACAACTTTATATATAGATTGTTGTATTATCGATTAATTTAACATGGAATTAATTGTGATATGTAACATAGAAATTAAATATTGTCAATTATTATTTCAATGTTGTTTTTTAAGTTAATTGCTTTTATATTTGAAATTGATCAATTTCAATTGTATATTAACTTTATTATACGTTCATTATATCGTTTTATAATTTTTTTTTTTTTTATAAATTAGGATTAACATTATTCAAATATCCTGTTGTTATAGTTTATTATACTCGGTGTGTTACATTATAAATTTTTTGTATTTTTTTCTTTTATATTCAAATTACCGATTATTATTATTATTGAAGGAATATGCACAAAATAAAATAAAATGAATATATATAATAGCTTAAAAAATTACTGAAAAGAAATTAAACAAAAAAAAAAAAAAATAACATTCATAGGTATTTTTATTTTATTTGCCATTATTATCTGTTTTGGTCAGAGTAGGACCATGTCAATGGAAAAACAGTCAGACTGACATGCGAAAATTGCGCCCACCGTTCATATCAATGGATTGGTTCGAGAGCGCAAGACCGCAGTTAAAGGGTTAATTATTTAAAAAAAAAAGAACAAAAAAAAACAACAATTATGCCTATGTTAAAATAAGTTGAATTATCTCAAAAAAAAAAACATTTTGAGTTATGTAATGGTCACAAGTAATAAGATCGTAATAAAATGTTAGGAAAGAGAAAAAGAAAAAGAAAAAAAGGGAAGAAAAGGGAAAAGAAAAAAAAAATTGAAAGACAGGTTCTCTCTCGGTAATCCTCTTCGAATTTTTTCGCTCGGACTTTTCTCTCTTCCTCTCTCTCTCTCTTTCTCTTTTTCTCTCTTTCTTTTTCTCATTCTGTTTTACCCACTCGAAGATCAACGAAGTAACCCCATCGAGTTGGTGGTGGGTTAGAAAGGCCGAAAGCCAAGCAAATCTGTTCCAATTCCCTTTTCGGTTCTTTAACTTAACCTCACGCTTGTTTCTTTACTTATTTCTTCACGCCCTACACGTTCTACCTTTCTCCCTTCTCTCCCTAAAAAAAAAAAAAAAAAAAGTAATGGGAAAGAGAGAGAAAGACAGAAAGTAGTGTATAGTACGTCAACTTTCTTCTTTTTTTTTTACTTTCAGACCCTCAAACCTTTCCTTTCTCTTTCTCTCTCTAACTTATACTCTTTCTTTGATCCTTTCTTATTTGGGAACCCTTAACGCGTGGGTAACGACTTCCATTAACCCTTTCTACCCATTACTTAAATCATTTTTCATCTTTCTCTACTTGCTATTAATTCCTTAGATTGCTACAGACGCATATATGCGTTTGGTAAAAATTACTAGTGTGGTTGTTCGATGCATGTATTGGGATCTTTGGCAGGGGTGTGGGGTAGCAATTTGACCTATCTACTCTAATTTTCAATTTAGCCACCAGATAGCGCATTCAAGTGTTAGAAATCCCAATACGTGTTTGTTAATATTATATTGCAAAATATATTTTATATATTTTTTATATATATATATAATGTTTATATTAATTAATTAAATTATATTCTCAAAAAAGAAAAACTTTAATTATTAAATATATAATTTATTATTAATAAATTATTTCGTTTGTTCTACAAAACCATTTTAGTTAAAAGTATTCATCACTCAAAGGGTTGTTAATACGTGGGTTTTTTTTTTTTTTTTTTTTTTTGGTGGACTAACGTACACGAAAGGAATGAAACGAGTGATAGACGTGAGTTGGGAGGGTAAAAGAAAAAAAGAAAACAACTTATATTAGAAAATATCGAGACGATTTATTTCTTTCTTACCTTTTCTTTTTTTTTTTCTTTTCTTTTCGTTTTTTTTCTTCTTCTTTACCTGTTTCTCATTCTTTCAACTACCCACCCTCTATCCTTCGATCAACAACAAAACAGGTTATTCAATTATTGTCACGTTTCTTTCGCATTTTATTCAACGATTATTTTTCAAACGAACTTTACTTTTGCACGACACAAAATGACAGAAGTTTCTAAATGAGGTCTCTCGTTTCAAACTGAGTACATTTTTTTTCTTTTTTTTTTAAATATATTTCAAACGCGTTAATTCGTTCTTTCGTTTAAATCGTTGACCGATCGATTCGATTAATTTCATCGACGTGGTGGAGGAAAAAGGGGAAAACAGGGTAAAGGGGGGAAAATTATTCCACGATCTAACTGAACGTTAACATTTTAATCGATGCTTTTTAATTATCTTTGAATACAATTTCGTTTGGTTCTTTTATTTTTTTCTTTTTTTTTTTTTTCTTTTTTAACGAAGCATTCGAGTTCCTCGTTCACGTTCACCACGTTCACGTATCGTCACGATTGTATTTTATATATATATATATATATATAAATATTTTAATAGGATCGAATCAATGTTTATTTCATTAATTCAAACGAATTGTCTCTAATCCTTTATCAGAAAAAAAAAAAAATAATAAAAATAAAAAAAAGAACTTAATTCGATCATCGCTCGTTACGAAATGCACAAAATGTTGAGATGTGTATTAACAATTTTGAATCGTCGTACAATGTGATCTATTTGATTTGATTTTCTTTTCTTGTGTTATACAATTAATAAAATTATATATTAAGGTAAATTATATTTATATCGTTGTGAAGGGGTTTTGTTATTTACGTCACGTGCGTGTAATATTAAAAAGTTTAGTCTTATACTTTATCAAAGTTTTAAGCATGTAATTCAAGAAGGATATACGAACAAAATTAAAGGAGAAACTGTAAATATTAAATGAAAGATTATGGACAAAATTTTATTTAATTTCTTGTTTTTTTTTTTTTTAATTTTTTTTTAAATCTTTTCCTCTTCTTTTTTTATTTGGAAAAAAAAATTCGATTATTATTATTAATGAAATTGTAAATAAAATCTTGTATAACGCGTTAAATATCGGATAGATCGTAATTTTATTGAAAAGAAAAAGAAAATAATAATAATAATAATAAAAAAAAAAATGTATCATTTTTCAATTATTGGTTACGAAATTTATACAAAGTTTCATGGTGTATAACATATATATATATATATATATATATATATATATATATATATATATATATATATATATGTATGTATGTATTTAACAAAATTTTGGGAATAATTGAGATGAGTAAATCGATCGGTCGATTATTTGACGACAGGACATTTTTTTTTATTTTTTTTTTCTTATCGTTCCAGCACGACATTATTAATTAATAATTACAATATTTCATCGTTTTAGTTTATATAATACATATATATGTAAATATGTGTATACATATATGTTATCCATTATTAATCCCGTACGAATATTCGCAGAGCTGTCAATTTAACTTCCCGAATCTTCTTTATTTTTCTCGATTTTTAGTATATACGCAAATATATATATATATAGAATACATACATACATATATATGTATATATATAACCCACGTTATTCATTGACGAATATATATATTCACGTGTACATCGAAGAGGATTATACGGTTGTACAGTAACAAAGTAAATTCATTTCATCATCAAAAATCAACACGATTTTATCACTAGGAATAAAAAAAAAAGCAGCATCGAATATTTGTTATTTAACTCATACATTCATACATACATATATTCATACATATACATACATATATTTTCGATATGGTTATATCGGAAAAGTACGCGTTTGACGAATGGTGATGGAGATAGTGAAGATAATGGTGAATGTAAAAAGAAGAGTGTTGATAAAAATAAGTTGATTCGTTTAATTTACGTATTGTTTCGATCACATAATCGAATTGAGTTTTGATCCATAGATAGATCATGATACTATGATGTTACACATATACATTTTATTTATATTTTAACATATACTCATGCGTGTGTGTAAATATTTGAAATAATCAAATTCCATTCTTCAATGAAAATCAGTTGGAAAATATTAACTTTGAAATTCGTATTAATTTTTATTTTTATTTTTTTTTTTTATAATACAAATAAATAACATTTTGTAATCAAGATTTAAACAGATCATTTATAATTATTTGACAAAATTTAATTAACCAAATACATATATATATATTTATCATTATTATTTATTATATTTTATATTATTTATAATATTAATTTAATAATACTATATTTATAATATTATGTTTAATAAAATATTATTATTATTATATTTATTTATTATATATTATTTATATTATTTTATTTAATATATATACACATATGTACAACACAAAACAAATTTTCAACATTTGACAATGAATTCAAGTTGAGATAATATAAACATTTGATTATTATAAAATAATTTTGTTGAGATTATAATTCTAATATAATATAATAAGTATGATCACAGTTGATCGTTTATTTAATAATATCATTAGTTATTCGTTAGATGACGTCATTGTAATAATGAAGACGTGGTTTGAAAGTTTATTACGATCTAAACGCTTGAAACTCTTGGAAAACAATTGTGCGAGAGAAGCTCTTAGGGTACTTGGACCTTGCGTATGTACCAACCTATAGACGGTTAAATTGTCGGCATTGTTCCTAACGTTTGTTGACGTTAACAGCTTAGTTTGGCAGTTTCGATTCGCTCGCCACGGGGATCCCAAGGGTACCTTTTGTACCCCACTCTCACCCTTTTCAACCCAACCACCCACTATCGACGACAGTGCTTCCTACCGTTGTTTGGGCTACCTTCCTACCTTCCTATATATATATATACGAATCTATATGGTATATCTAAGTGTATATCTCTATTCATCTATGTGTGTGTGTATGTGTGTGTGTGAGTGTGTTAGTACAGTTGAGATAGATATAGAGATAGAAAGAGAGAATAACGTCTCATTACTCATTGTTTACGTTACCAATGGTTGGTGGTGATGATGGTGGTGGTGGTGGTGGTGCACTGTTAGAAGTCACGCGATGCAATTGGCTTTTGTAATCTTTCTGAACCATCTATAAAACTAGCGCGATTAAATAAATTTTATTTATACTAATGGATGATAGGATCAGTTTTTATATATGAACAAGTAATTCATTATTTATCTAACTTTCTTACAATTGTGTATAAGTATATGTCGTTAAAGAGTCGTGTTTAAATATTGATTTGTGTGTTTTATAGTTATACTTATGTTGAAATATATTTTTAGTTATTGGTAAAGTAAAAAAGTAGTATTATTGTTTACGTTTAATAGTATATAGTTTTAGTTATTAATAAAATATATATTTTTGTATCGTTTAAATAGCTTGTCAAAATGGTGATTTTCTGTTTTATGAAAGTTGCATTACAAATTGTATGAGAAAATTGTTCTTGTCACGTTAATCATTTTTTATTTTCAACCAAAAAATTTGTACATTTTAATAATAATAATAATAATAATAATCATAATAATAATAATAATAATAATAATATAGTTACTTGCATTTTCATATATACAGTAAAATTATGTTAAAATATATAATGAACTGTTCACGTTAATTTCAAAATAAACTTCTCTCATTTGTTTCTTATAATATTATTTAAAAACATTATATCATTATATTGTTATTTAAACAATTACAAATTTGAATATAAATGAATTCTTTTTTTTTTCTGTAAATAAATTGGACAACACAAATCATCTTAATATTTCAAGTAATCCTAATACGTATGTAAACTTGTATGTATATGATCAAAGAATGATATCATCATCATCATCATCATCATCATCATCATCATCATCATCATCCTCTATCATCTGCATACAAGATTTATGCAATTTACCAAAACTGTTAGATGCATGTATAATTGTTTACCATGTTACCGGAAATTTCGACAAACTTAAACAGCTGCATGCGCATTGGCATAGATTGGCCCACCAATCCTCTTTCTATCTCTCTCTCTCTCTCTCTAATTCACTCTCTCACAGTCTCTGTTTATTAAATTTGGAATTAGGTGAGAGAACAATAGACAGAGAGAGAAGCGTGCTGTTTTCATATTCGCAGCTGTCGCGTCGTCTACCTACGCATATAATTTACTTTTTAATCGTCCCTTTTCCCTATGCATAAATTAAATACATATTATTACATACGTATGACATATATATATATATATATATATATATATATATATATATATATATATATATAATATAATACATATTTACACCGTAAAACAAAAAAATAGGACAAATATTTCTATACACAATGAGTCACAGAATTAATATAACTATGATAACTGACAAATTGTATAGCTATTAGATTATATATATATATATATATATATATATATATATATATATATATATATATATGAATTACTATGTAAATATGTGTTTGTGTATGTTTAAAAGCAAATATGTGTATAGAGTACAACAAACGATTCATGCGAATTTATAATCGCAAGAATTTCCATAGCAATTAGAAAAGATAACACGCGTCCAGGATGGTTTAGTGTATCCAGAATTAACATATTAAATCAAGACTTTATATTTCCCATGTGTGTGTGTGTGTCTGTACGATAGTTTTCGTATCCATTGACCGAACAATGTTGTTATGCATCACGTGGTTTACTTTCTTTTAACAATATTCGTTTGCTATTAACATCCTCGTAAATAATTCGCAAAGAGATTTTGATGTTGGAAACATATATGTAGGTGGGATTATTATATATATGGTGTTAAAATTGTGTAACATGGTGATAAAAGGTTTAGATTAAAATTATTTATTTATATTTATATTTTGAAGTATTTATTATACATGGGGTATTGTTTTTAATTGTAGAGATATTAATTTGGTATTTTGTTGGTAATTTTTTTTTTTAGGTAATTTTAAGTAATTTTAAGTATATTTGTTTGTAGTTGTACATAGGTATTTTTTTTAAATTTTTATTTTAATTTAATTTAATTTAATTTGTTATTTTTAAATTCTATTTTATTGTATTTCATTTTATTTATATTATTGAAAATATAAATATGATATTATAGTAAAAAAAAAAAAAAATAATAATAAAATAAATAAAAGATAAACCGAATTTTCTTTTTATTTTAATTTTTTTTTTTTTGTTATTATTTTTATTTCGTTGAATTCGTCGAGAATTCTTTGTCCTTTTTTTTTGTTCGAAAAATTAAGAAATTAAAAAAGAAAGAAAGAAAAAAAATGAAACAAAGTATAACGGGGTTAAAACCTTTTCCCCCAAAAAGTTTGCTTTGTTAGTTGAAGCTTTCTCATATGAGATTTTGTACGATGATCATCATCGTACTGTACGGGCGCATTTTTTTAAACTTTTCGTTTAAATATATACGTACAATTCTCAGTTAGAAAAGACGGCGGTATGTTACGTTACGTTAAAAGAAATAGAAACAAAAAAGGGAATAGAGAAACTGAGAGAAAATAGGGAAAGTAAAAAAGCTAAAAAAAAAATGTGAAAATGAAAATTACACTTCTTCCTAACCGTAGGAGGAACGCTTGAAAGAAGATAGGGAAGGTTAAACGGAAGTGAAAAAGAAAATCATCCTTCTCTCTCTCTCTCTCTCTCTCTCTCTATTTAAACAAATTTTTAATTTATAAAAAAAAAAAAATAACTCATCTTCCTCTTCTCTCTCTTTTTCCTTCTTCTTTCCTCTCTCCTTCATTTTATCTCAATTTTTGTTCTCTCTTGTTTCTCTCATCGATATTTTTCCCATCGTTCTTCTTACACGTCAAGTAAGTACAGGACCCTCCCTCCCTCCCCCTTCCCCCGTCACCTTTCCCTTCAACTCCCTCCTCGTTTCATCTCGATCTTGTTTCTTGTTTCTTTCTCATCGTCATTTTTTACACCCAACCGAGAATAAAGTTCTCTTTCTCTCTCACTCTCTCTCCCTTCTTCCCATTTTTTGTAACCCCATACACGTCTTTTTTTTTACGAATGTTCAATAATTTTCAAATTCTGTTTTCTTAATTCTGATTTATGTTAATTAATCGTTTCCCACCATCCACTACCCACCCCCCTTCCCTTCCCTCTCCTCTCTCTAAACATACACGTGATACAATTATGGTTATATCATCTGAAAGTTTAATATCAAGTTTATTAATTAGTTTATCATTCTCTCTCTCTCTCTCTCTCTCTCTCTCTCTCTCTGTGTCTATATCTTTTCTTCTTTCTCTTTCTATTTCAACGAACTTTCGCACTTTCATCGTGATATTGACGTGACGCCTCAGCAGGATGCCAGATCTCTCTCTCTCTCTCTCTCACTCTCTCTCTCTCACACACACACACTCTCTCTCTCTCTCTCTCTCTCTTATCGGGAAAGGAATTAAATCGATAGTGGTTGGTGCAAAAGCACGCATACATCGTCGGGATAACAGGAAACTCGAAACTCCTACTTCACCACCACCACCACCACCACCACCACCACTATCACCAGCACCCTTTTCGAATTCATCCCTACCCCCTTTTATATATACCTTATCCTTTACTATACCGTTTACTTCTTTACCCCCCTGCCTCATACCCCATACCCCCTCCTACCTCTGATCTCGTTCCTTGGCGCAGTAAACCGCGTCGTTGCATTTAATTCGTTGTTGAAATCTTGAAAACCTATGGCGTCGTCCTTACATTTACTTCTTTCCCTTCCATTTATCTTATCTATTCTCTCTGTCTCTTTGTCTGTCTGTCTGTCTGTCTGTCCTTGTGTTTCTCTCTTTTTCTTTCTTCTTTTCTATTTATTCCTTTACTACTCATTTTTATCTCTTCTTCTTCTTCTTCTTCTACTTTCATTTTACTCTTTCGTTTTTAATGGCCACTTTTCACGACACGTTTCTCGTATACTTTCGTAGGATATATACGTTAATATTACTACTATTACTATTACTATTACTACTACTACTACTACTACTACTTCTACTACTACTACTGGCAACTACTTAAATTGGAAATATAGTAAATCTTATTCAATTCACAGTTTTCTTGATTGTAGTAGTTTCTTGTTTTTACCATATATGAGTGAGATTTGCGCGTGCAATTTATTTTATATAATATAATTTTAATATTTAAAATTTTAATATATAAAATTTAATAATAATATTTTAATATATAATATATAATATATATAATAATAATATTAATATAATATAATTATTATATTATTATATTATATAATTATACAATAATATAATAATTATATTATTATATAATATTATAATAATATAATTATTATATATATTATATAATACATATATTATATAATAATATAATTACAAAAGTAATTAACTAACTTATTACAAAAGTAGTAAATGTGTACTAATTGCCTAGTAAACATATAATATATATTAATATATATTTGATATATATGTGGATGTATGTATTAAATATACTTATATATATATATATATTTGATACGTGTTTAAATGTATGAGTTTATGTGGTTTTTGTAAATGTCTTGAACGAGTAAAATAAAATAGAAAAGTATCAAACGAAAAGAACGTTTCGAAGGAAAGGTTTGAAGTTTTTATTGGAATTTAACCATCCACGGTATCATTTTCATGGACGATCGTTCTTCGGATAATAATTCCAACTTAATATATATATATATATATATACTTCGTTCTGGATGTGATTTCGAGAGAAAGAGAACGATTGAATAACGACGTCGTTTGCCTCGTATTATTTTTCTTCATTTCTTCCTGAAACATCCCCCTTCAACCCTTCATCCCTTCAGAATCCGTTTCACCCTTAAAAACAGAACTCTCAACGTTCGGTGATGACAAAGTTCCATTTACATTTCATATTGGGATCTTTGGCATGGGGCGTGGCATAGCAATTCGACCTATGTACTCTAATTTTGAATTTAACCACCAGAGAGCGTATTCAAGTGCTAGAGATCCCACCACGTGGCATAGCAATTCGACCTATCTACTCTAATTTTGAACTTAGCCACCAGATAGCGTATTCAAGTGCTAGAAATCCCAATTTTCATTTTTGTTGTTTATTGAGATTTAAGAGAATCGAATTATATATATATATATATTTCATTTATTTAGTTTTTTTATTCTATCGATTGAACGAACTGTCC
Organism: Polistes dominula; assembly: GCF_049000335.1. Classification (NCBI taxonomy): domain Eukaryota; kingdom Metazoa; phylum Arthropoda; class Insecta; order Hymenoptera; family Vespidae; genus Polistes; species Polistes dominula. The sequence goes on along the minus strand of NW_028300914.1, from coordinate 1,471,213 downwards.
ACTACGGAATTATAATCGTAATGTTTGAAATTAGCGCTTCGCAATATACCTGTTTGGCACAAAGGAAATTAAATTAATGGAATAACCCTGAAAATGGCCATCGTCGTTCCCCCTATCACACTCTTGTTATCTCTCTCTCTCTCATATATACAGACACACACTCTTTCCTTCTTTCTTTCCTCCCCATACTTTATTTCTCTCACTTCTCTTCACTTCTCTTCTCATCTCCCTCTATTCTGTTCTGTTCTGTTCTGTTCTATGCTCTTCTTCACGGTTTGCAATTTCAATTTCTCTTTGGAATGTCCCTGGTCGAGTGAAAAGGTGCCGCCATCATCGTTGTCTTCGCCATCGGAGGACTACGTGGCTCCTATTAAATGCATTTTCCAAATTCCGAAACTCGTGACGAGGACTCGTAAATCATGCTTTGAAACTTCCCTGAACTTTTCCTTCTCTTTCTCTCTCTCTCTCTCTCTCTCTCTCTCTCATCATTTTTTTTTACACGTTAGAGTAGTATATAGAAAAATTAAAAGAAAGTTCAATGATTTTTCTGTATATTTCTTGTTTTTGTTAATATTAATCCTTTGGGTACATTTGACGAGTGAGACTGAGTCATCTGCTTACTTGAACGAAGTTACAGTGGACGTGTCTGACTCGTCATCTGAATCTAAGAAAGCTTTATATAAATATATAAATATTTTATTTATTTATGTTTTTCTATTATATTTTATATTATATATCCATATAAATAAATCTATATATTAATTTATATTATTTAATTGTAACAATGTTACAAAAATATATTTATAATTAATATAATAATTTTGATAAAATTAAAATATAAGTTTAACAATTATTTCGTTTTATTAGAAAATTTCTTAATTCTACGTCTCCTTTCAATTTATTTCTTTCTTTCTTTCTTTCTTTCTATTTGTTTAATATCTTTTAATATTTCTTGTAATTCATCTCATAGTAATACAATCGATCATCACTAGGATAGAGAATACAACGAACATGATGATGATGATGATCGATCTTCTCCAATATCGCATATTTTTGTATCACTCTGTTATATGCAACCATCGTGAAACACGTGATGGTGGATTGAGTTTTGGGTGGGGTCTATCGTACAATTAGAAATTCTATCCGCGAAATCGTTCGTGCAATCGGGGGGAGGGGGTAGGTAGGTTCGTTTAGGATATGAGTTAGTATCGTAGAATATCACATTGAGCAATAGACAAACAAACCTGATATTTATCCTTATCGAGTAAATGCATCATCGTACGTACGTACGTACGTACGCTTATATTCTGGTTTCATGAAATCTAATATGGTTAACGTTTAGTTTAGTTTAGTTGGATTGGATCTCTATCATCATTTCACTTAGAATTCAAATTTAAATAATAAACTTACGTTTACATATTGTTTTTTTTATTATTTTTTTTATTAATGTATAATAATATAATACATTTATAGTATATCGTTGGCTCGTTCATGTTTCTTAATATACATCTATAGAAAAATATTTTATTATAATAAAATAATTAATTTTAATATATACGAACAAACGCACAAGCAAACAAACAAATTGTATCAAGAGAGAGTTAGATTGAAATAAATCATTCTTATTATTTAAAATCAAATAAAATGATGTTAAACATGAAATAGAAATTAATGTAATAATCAGAATCTAATTAAACTTTTATCAAACTACCCTTGAAGTACATCCTTACCAATAAAAAAAGAATCATTGAAATATGTTGGCGTGATATTGAATTATTCGTCCATTTGTCGCGCACATACTTAATGCAAATTTAAGACTTATATGGTTTTCTCATGGATGTTATTGTCAGAACTGGACCAAATTGAAATGAGAACCTCCTCCTTTTTTAAAGTCGGTTAATAAAATCAAAATGTATAGTCAACTCCCTTAAAGTTGAATTATATTTAGACGTTAGGAGTCACAGGTTGGGTCCTTTTCATGGGGAGTTACGAGACCATGATTTTCAAGCTACAAAATATATATATATATATATAGAGAGAGAGAGAGAGATAGGGTGCAACCCAACCTGGACTGTCTGTTTACAAGGGTAGCACGGCAGGCGTTGGATAGGCAAATTCGACATAAATTTTGCCAAACGGAAACAAATAGTTAGTTCGTTGTGTCGAGGAATGTTGGTGCATCCTTGTGTGTCGTGTAATATCGTGTCGTGTCATGTGTCGTGTGTCGTGTGTCGTGTGGTTAACCTGAAATGTATTGGAGAATTGGTTGGAACGGAAAGGGTAGTTGATTAGGGTTAGAAGGTACAGTTTGTATTGAAGGTACAGTATGTTGCATTTGGACAATTCTTGTCTCATACGAAGGCACACGTTGTTACACGTATGATGTTACACGTGTGATTTCTCCTCCTCCTCCTCCTCCTACTCCTCCTACTCCTCCTACTCTTTGTCAATTTATCCTATTCAATTTGTTCCTTTGTATAAAACAAATCATATATCTTATAAAAATATATAATATATTGTAAATAATAGTTGTATCAGAAAGAAAGAAAGAAAAAAAAAGAAAAAAGGTTGTTCGTTGAATATTTTGAAAAGCTTTAAAACAGAGCTTTGTAAGACATAAATTACATAGGACTTGTAAGTACTTACGTGTTTAAGGTACTACCGTCAATTTTACCTCGACTCGATGGCAGTTTTAATTATCGTCTACACTACAATCCTCTCTCTCTCTCTCTCTCTCTCTCTCTCTCTCTTTCCAACCTTTATTCCCTTTTTCCCTACTGACTCTCTCCCTTCCCTTTTTATCATTTTTTTTCTTCTTCTTTTTCTTTTTCCATTTCTTTTTTTTTTTCTCTCGCCCTTATTCTTTCACCCGACCCACCCTTTTTGTACGTAGTTGCTTGGCTGCCGTCGCCGCCGCTACCGACGACTGTGTGCAAAAAGCGACGTTTTTTAGGTGTCCTTTGAATTATCGATTTTCTCAACATTTCCAAAGGGTCGGTTACAATTGTTCCTTAGATGTTATCTTTTATCTAACTTGAACTTCGTTAAATTACAATTAAATTGAGAACGTAAGAGGAGAGAAAAAGGAAATCGATCTAATTATCTATCTTCTTTACTCACCCTCCAACACCCTTTTGCGCCCTTACTTATCACTTTTTTTGTCTTATGTAGAAATAGATAGAATGATGTTTCATTTTTTCTTTCGATACAACAATGAATATTCTTCTTGGTTTTTGCATATTTGAAATAAAAATATAATTAACAATATATAATATCATTTATTTTTATGCTAATTAATCTGATAACCTGTTAGGGGGTTAACCTTTTTTATTACGCACATTTTATATATATATATATTTTTTATATATTTATTCATTTATTATTTATTAAATTTATTAAATTAAAAGACTATGAAATATATATTTTTTCTTTTATATATCTTTATATATATATAATTCTTCTGTGCGTGTGTATGTCACTGAACTCTTCCTAAACGGCTGGACCGATTTTAATGAAATTTTGTGTGTGTCCTCGGCTGGATTCGAGAATGATTTAGATTTACAATTCGGTCCAATTTAAATTGTTTATTTAATTAATTTTTTATTTATAAATTATTGTTGATTTTGGAATTCCAAACGTTCCAAACGTTCCAAAATTGGAACGTGTGTACAGAACAACGTCTGTCGGGTCCGCTAGAATATATATATATATAAAGTACAAAGGCTTGTACCTTTAACTTTAAAACAATACATTTGACGTATTTATACAGTTAACAGGTTAATAGATAGAACAAATTAATATGATAGTTTTAAATTTCTATATTAGTGGATAGATTGTAAAACAAAATTCTATTCGTACCTTTAAACTTGGACAAAGACATTATTATTACTATTTTATTATTATTATTATTATTATTATTATTATTATTATTATTATATTATTTGTATTTTTATTAAATATTGTTTGAAATGTTTTGACTTAAAATCAATCGCGAGTTTGTAATTAAAAATTTATCATTTTAATATTAATCAGAATATTTTATTATTCTCTTTGATAAATAAATGAAATATCAAATACATATATATCTAAACGTAAATGGAAATAATTAATCGTTCATGATTTGTCCTAATGAACTTTTCTTTTTGATATTCGATAAAAGTATTCAAAGGATTATTGAATTTATACAAAAAAAAAAAAAAAGAAATTGAGACATATAAAAAACAGTTTATAAGAGAGTTACTTAAATACCATATATAATAAAATAAATAATATAACAAGCGTTATATATATATATATATATATACAATTTTAAAAACGCTTAAAGTCTGCCACCTTTTGTTACATTCAAATGAAGTAACATTGTACTCTCAGGGTGGTTGATAGGGGATGATGATGGTGGTGGAAAAAAGGGTGGTACGAGGCAAATAATAAAAATACTATCTTCCGCTTTTGTATATTACGCGATATGATACGCGTTTTCTCTCTTCTTCTTTTTCTTCTATTTTTTTTACTATTATTATTATTGTTTTTTTGTTCTTTTCTTTTTTCTCATTCCCTTTTCTCCTCATTCCCCCCCTCCCTCCGATTCTTTCTCGTCTCTTTAAATATGGAGTGCATGAAGGGCCCCACTGGAATTTTTCCCTCTTTCTCTTCCTCTCTCATTTTTTTTGTCTTTTTCTATCGGTTTCCGTATAGGCGTCCTATATAAACTGAATCGATTCTATACTACCAGTAGACACACACACACACACACACATATATATATATTTATACACACATGAGTATAGAAATACACATATAGGAATTACATGGAGGAATAACCGTCCATTCCATAACACGATATGAAGTCTGGTAAATAAATCAAATCAACTTTCATGTAAACACGCTCGTCTCGATCTTACCAACATATTCTCTCTCTCTCTTTCTCTCTCTCTTTTTCTCTGTTTTTTTTTTTTTTTATTCTTTTTTTTTCCAACGAACAAAACTTTCGTCATAAGCGTATTCGATATATCCTTCTCCTCTTCCCCTTTTACCATCTTCCTCATACCTGTATCCTTTTCTATTTTACCTCTCTTACTCACGTGTTATACGGATATATCCTTTATTTTATATATTCCTCTTTTTCTAGGATAGAAATCCTTTCCTAGGTAAATGTCTGCGGTCGTCCAGACAGAAAAGACTTGAGAAACCGATGTATTTAAAGTGAATATCTTTTAAGGGAAAGTCACCTAATGGTGGATAAATCAAATCAAATGTATTTCAAAAAATGTAACTTTATTTATTAATTAGTGAAATCAACAAACTATAGAATTAATTAACATAAATAAATATAAATACAACTTATGCATAAAAATATTTAAAAATAAGAATAATATATTTCTTATATAATTATATAATAAATATAACATTATATTTATATATAATAATATATAATAATTAATTATATAATTATTATGTTATTTTTATATTGTACATTTAAATAATTAAAATATATAATAATATAATATATATAATATGATATATTATTATATTGTTATAATAATACCTAATACTAAAATAATAATAAAAAATATTTTTTAAAATAATATATGTATTTAAATTAGAAAAGTTTCTTCTCGAGTATACGATACACAATTTCGTCGTGTATAAAATTTAATTTTATTATAATTATTATTATAATAATAATTATTATTATTATTATTTTATTGTTATATCATATGCGAATAAATTTTAATCACGTTATAAATTTGAATGAAAATGATACGACGATATGTTTCACAAATGGACATATACATTTTTCTCTAACAAATAAATCAATGAAATTATATATAGATAAAAAAAAAAAAAGTATTTTCTATTCGAACAAAGTTAAACAAAAGAAATTGTATCCAATCGAATTTTCTTATTTCATAAACAATCCATCATTTCACTCAGCCTACCCACGCATTAACTCATGCATGCATTAATTCTATAACGATTATATGTATCCATTATTATTTTGTTATATCATTCAAAGTTAAATCGTTATATAATTTCAAAACAAAAAGACAGAGAGAGAGAGAGAGAGAGAGAGAGTAAGAGAATCAATTAAAACGACAACAATAATTACGTAACACATCTCCCTGTAAACGTTTGAAAATAAATTTAATTAGAATAATTCTAATACCGTTAAACGCGTATCGTGTAATTAATTATCTTGTGTGATGGATGTATCATCGAAAAGGGTGAAAGGAAGGAGAGACTAGGAGAGGGTATATAGAGGGCTAGGGGGAGGGGAGGGTGGTGGTGGTGGTGGTGGTGGTTTAGGTTGAATATGAAAATAGAGAAACTTGAGCTTTATGTTGGAAGTGGTCGCGAGAGTGCCTTTATTTTCAATTTTCATAATAGCCGTATCGACCGGATGCGGTAGCGGACGGGGACCGCCTTGAACGAAACACCGCGTACGTTTAGAGGGTTGAAGAGGAGAAGAGAGGGAGTTAGAGGGGTTAGAGGGTTAGAGGGATGAAGCCTCGAGGAAGATGAAGTGGATCGGCAGGAAGGAAGGAAGGAAGGAAGGAAGGGGGTAGAATGAGGAAAAGCGATATAATCGGAACAATGAGAGTGAGTGAGAGAGACAAAGAGTGTATATGTGTGTGGGAGAGTGAGAAAGAGAGAGTGTGTGTGTGTAGTAGTAGTAGTAGTAGTAAAAGTGAGAGAGAAGGATAGAATATTATAGCCGGAAGATAGATATCAATCATTATAGGTGGTTCGAAACTGTCGAGTACTCGTCACTGTTGCTCATATACCAATATAAAGATTTCAAAATTTAACTAAATATAACTATATATATATATATATATACGTAGAAGCATATCATACATACACAAAAATAAAAAGAAAATAAAAGATAAAAGTAGCAATTGGAAAAAAAAAACAATAACTTTCATCATTCACCGCAAAGAAATATTACTAAATGTATAAAAAAAAAAAGATACGTAAGGTCGCACTATAAAAACCAATAGGATGTTCTCGTCATAGTCATAGTCGTCGTTGTCGTTGTCGTTGTCGTTGTCCTTGGTATATGTACTCCTCTTCCTTTTTTTCCTCTTCCTCTTCTTCATCTTCTTCTTCTTCTTGTACGGGCGAGAATTCTTATTCTTTTCTTAAATCTCCCACGAGAGAGTATATTATTACAGAAATATATAGTCAGGTGTACCCTATACGTACCTACTACTACTACCACTACTATTATTATTATTACTACTACGAATGAATGTATATATATACATAACTAAGATTCTCGTTTCTTCCCTCGTTTTCCAGGAAACCTTTGGCGACCCTAAGTTCTACTACAGTCTCATAATCGACGAAGAAAACGAAAAGGAATGAAGGAAACAAAAAATAAGTGAGTAACATTTTCGAATTAAAATAAATAAAAAAAAAATAAAAAATAAAAAATAAAGAAAACAAAGACAAGAAGTATATTAGGTCGAGTCATAAATAATTTCCGTTTTTTATGAGACAAATGCACTGATAAGTTACATTACCTTTAAAAGGTTCATCAAAGTCGGAAATACGTCCTTGCACTCGGTTCATCTTTTAAGATCGTATCTCCAGAAACGAAATTTGACAAACCAATTTCTGAACTGCCCTATCATCAGTTATCAGTCCTGCACTGTATAACGCTGCATATTTTTTCAGTTAGTCTGTCACGTCGAATATGCACTTTTTACTATCCCATTTCAGTGGGTTAAGAAAAAACGGTTAAATGTAACATTGACTGTATAAAAAAGTTAACAGAAGACTAAACAAAATCCTCATCTATACAGTGATATCGAAAATCCGTTTGTTTCGATGACTTATAATAGGTAAATACGAAAAATAGATTCTACGTAACTGCATCGTAAGTTACTTATGACTCGACCTAATATAATAATTTGAAAAAATCAAAAATGATTTTATTGGGCTTGTAAAAATTTAGAATAAATTGTAATTATTGTAAGGGATCGGTTAATTATATTTCTATAACATTATTTAGATTGTAATATTTAATGAAATAGAAATAGGATTCATTCGGCATTTCGTATTTCATTAATATCCTCGTGGTCTAACGTTTCACGAACGATACGGTCTAGCCTAGATTCGTATTCATCCCTACGGTATAATTTCCCGTGCAAGGTGCGGATATTGGTTATACTGGGTGTGTTGGATCAAACTAGTAGCGAATACTATAACTACAAAACATTAATCGTACGAGAGCGCTTACTCTCTTCACTTTTAGTATTTATGGTCTTTCTATGTAAATGGTTGTTTAATATAACGTTAGTGTAATTAATTTATTCCCTTAGAGAAATATATATTCCCCCCTTTTTTACTTAACATTATTAAAGTTATACGTTCCAAAAAAAAAAAAATAATAATCCTATATAAACAAAATTAATTCATTACTTATAATATATATATATATAAATTATTTATAATTATTATTAAATATTCGTACAATAATATAATATAAATATAATACCAAAAATTAAAATAAAATAGTCAATTTTATATTTGTTTGCAATCAAAATATAAAAAAAAAAAACAAAACAAAAAGAAACAAATAGTAAATAAGAAAATATTTTATATAAAATTATAAAAAATTATATAAATTAATTATATTTATTTCTTCTCTTAAGTATACATATAAATAATAATAATAATAATTATTATTATTATTATATAAATTAGTTAGCAAATGTTATTACACTTTATTACGATATAAAAAGGTTTAACTAAATGAAATCGTTAAAAGTAAACAAAGGAAACTTTAAAATAGAAATTTCGGATCCACCCCTGTAGATATACGTCCCTTAAGGTTAAACGCGCAATATCCAAGCCAGGTTGTCCGCCATCAACGTCTTCCTTACGATTTATCGCGACGTTACACGCGAACCTTCCGCCGGAAAAAACTTTTTCAATTCGTGCCAGTTTCGCTTATTAACAACAGGCGCGAATTTGTCCGGCTATTAATCCTCTTTTCTTTCTTACGCTCACAATTTTCTTCTTCCTTTAATTTTTTCTTTTTTTCTCGTCCTCTTATATCCCCACCCCCCACACACACCCCATTACCATTCCCACTCATTCCCTTATCTGAATAATCTTTAATCTTTTTTTTAACATCGTACACTCAAAATCGATAAAATTATTGTCATAGTTGTTTCAAAATCGTGATAAATAATTATAATAACAATAGGGAATAAATTAATATATATTTTTAACCCTTTGAGGGGGTGTATTGAACCCTTTTTTAGTTGTGACAAGTGTTTTGTAGAAAAGTAATACTTTATTATTTATATTATCGTTGATATATTAATAGTATTAACTCAGTTTTTAATAAAATTAATTTATTAATTGATAATCAATACATTTGTTGTTTATATTATTAACATTATTTATCGAAGATATTTTTTTATTTTTATTAAATGTACGATTGAAGTAGACAAAAAATGATATTTCGACACGATGAGTAATACACTTGATAATAAATTTCCAGCCCCCTCCTCACACCCTTCTTTCACCCCACCCCTCATCCCCCGAGTACGTAGAGAACAACAACACCATAGAAAATATATATTCCTGATTCGTGTCATAAATCAAAGAGAGACAAAGTTAGTTTCGATTCTCGTGGATAAGATCGACTCATCATCTACTACCACCACCACCACCCCCTCTTTCACCCTTCCTTCCCCTCTCCAGTCCTATTCCATCCCCTTCTGTACTCAACTCGACTTTATTTCGATTTATCGTATAAATTCATCGGCCGCGATTTATTCTGAAATCCTCTCGATTTTAGTCGATTTTCATCTCTCTTTCTATTTTATGGTTTATGCATGAACATAATTTAATATTGGAAATCGTGTGGTTAATCTAATAATAATGAATAGTAGTAGAGGACAGGAAAAGGGAGAAAGGGACTCCTAATTAGTGTGATATATCGATGGAGGATATATCTAATAAAGGAAATAAATTTTCTGATTTCAATGCGAGATATTTTTGGGATTGATAGAAATAAAGTTTATGAATTAAACTAACGATTAAAAGTAATATTAAGCTGAGACATTTTTGTTTCATTTCGTTCGTTGCTTTTGAATAATCCCTTCTTCATTCAACCCCTTTTCTAAATTTTTTTTAATAAATGCGAATATACAATACATGGAAAAATTTATTGTCGAGTAACTTGTGCACGTATGGTATAGTTATTATAATATTATAATACTATAATACTATATATATATTATAAAAAATAAAACTATAACATATATAATATTATAATATTATAAATTTATAATCTGACTTGATAAAACCCTGTATAATCTCCTGTATGTACTTACATCTAATCGTATAACATATCTAATCTTATCACGTTCGACGTTATACAGTGTAACACGAACAAATGATATATTTTTCTAACTTTTCTTTTTTTTTTTCTTGTTAGATTATATAGAATATACACACGAATGTTCCAATTGTTTGTTAACAACACAACCACCCCTCTTACATCCTTTTTTTTTTTTTTTACTTTTTAATTATAACTCGCGTGTTAATGATATTAATTTAACTAACGAGTCGTATCGTGGGATTTGGAACATGTGATATCTCGATATTTTGTTGTTGTTGTTGTTTTTTTTTTTGTATTTAATTTAATTATAATAACATCGTCCAAAAAAATTCCAATAAAATGGAGTGATAAAACAAGTTAATAATAATAATAATAATCATTATTATTAAAAATGAGAAAAAGAAGAAAAAGAAGAAAAAGAAGAAAAAGAAGAAATAAAACAAAGAAAAAATATCAAATTACAAATAATGTGTGTGTGTGTGTGTGTGTGTTAATTGTATTAATTGAATATTTTATTATTATACAATAATATAGATTTATAATAATAGGAATAAAATCAATGTATAAACAAATATATCTGTAGATTAATGAAAATACGTTGAACAATAATCGTTGGTGACTTTCAACGTATTCATAGGTATCTGCACGTCATATATATACATCTATGTACTATTTACATATATGGACAGATAGATAGATAGATAGATAGAAAGAGAGAGTGAGAGAGAGAGAGAGAGAGAGAAGTAGATATAGAGATGCGATGGTGGATGGTCGGCTTGTGGAGATATTAATGCCAACGATTAATGGCCCAAAACATTACGTTAATCGTTGTTAGCCGAACGCACATATACCCACATATATACACACATACACAACACATTCATTGCTTAAATTCTAGCTAGGATCAGCGTCATTCTATCGAGGCTAAACGTGTAAACGTTTCTATGAAGTACAAAAGCCTGGTTTTAGAGTGTGGTATTATCAGGATATGTGTATATATATATACATACCTAAACCTCTTTTATTGACTTTATCAGTAATTTATGTACTTTACTATTTTTTATTATTTAATTATTTCTAATTATCGAATATGTATATATATACTAGGGGTGCCCCATTACGCGTTGCTGTGGCTCACAATCAGTCCGATACACACGTCTTTAATTCGAAAATTTCAAACTTTTTGAAATAAGCTGTAACAATCTGTACCGTTTTGATGAAAATTTGTATTACAAAGTTATAACAATATCTAACGTCATTACATACTTCAAAACTCTTCAAACATTAATTAGATCTTAATGTAATATTTCAATTAGCTAGGACACGATTTTTTGTAGCACAATAATAACACAAAGTTACAAAATATTGTAGCACCAACTGTCGGGACAAACTGAAATCGAATAATTTTGATTATCGACACGAATATTCTCTATAACTCGAATATCGACTAACTTCAACCTATAAACTTTACGCATAACAATTTATAAATAAAAAATTAATTAAATAAACAATTTAAATTGGACCGAATTGTGTACGTCTAAACCATTATCGAATTCACCTGAAGACACACACAAAATTTCATTAAAATCGGTCCAGCTATGTAGAAGGAGTTCAATGACAAAAACGCGCACAGAAGAAATATATATATATATATGAATGAGATAGAGAAAGAGAAAGAGAAAGAGAAAGAGGTGGATAGGAGGAGGAGAGGGAACGTTGATCGATTCGTCACACGTTTCTGCTTTCCATAGTGAACGTAGAAACGATAAAACACAGATGAGATTTCTTTCGTTTTATCTTTCTATCCCCCTACTCTAAATAATTATAATACATAATATAAAGTACGAGTCAGTATTTTTTGTATTTGTATTTTTCAACCCCTTTTCCTTCTCTACTCTGATTAAAAAAAATCACAATATTGCAGTTTACTACAATTACTAAACTACTATGATTATCATTGCTATTTGTGAAAATTAATTTTTTTTTTTTAAAGCAGGGAATAAAAGATTTTCCCTTCCTTCCACCTCCCCCCCATGCCATTAGCTTTCCCCCCTCTAATAACGTAAAACACTCTCCCAGTAATTTTGTTTTCTACCATTTTTTCTTTACTTTTTTTTTTGTTATTTACTCCAGCCCCTCCCCCTTGTCCCATTTTCTTTTTTTGGAAGTTTTTTCATCTATTTTTATTTTTATATCACATTTTTCTTTGTATTTTTATTTCTTTTTTTTTTATTATTATTTTATTTTATATTCCTAAACGCTTAGATCGAACTATTATAAAAAATGGGTGGGGTGAGGGGGGCGTTTTAGTGAAAACAAGACACACATAAGACACATACAAGTTTATATACACATACACACGCACTTGTATAGAACCACGAGCGCGTTATTAGCGTTGCATACGCGGTCTTCCTGTGGCTCGATGAGGTACCCACATGCAAGTCCTATCATCATCTCTCTTGCACTTATGCTTGTTGCATATACATACGTTCCCCCCTTCCCACCCTCATACAATCTCTCTCTCTCTCTCTCTCTCTCTATCTTTCTCTTTAGTTCACTCTCTCGCATATGCGCATCTAAATTTACATACACTCTTGTACACTCACACGCATGTATATATAGGAATATACACATATATGAAACACTGCTAACGCATAGAGGAAGTTGGGTTCGAGAGTTCAGAGAGGGATGAACGGGTGATAGGTGATTCAGGGGGTTAGGGTGAGCAAAGGGAAAGGGAAAGGGCAGTTGGTAGATCGGTAGTGGACCGATATCGATGCACAAGCACCTAGGCTCACGCACTCTACTCTACCTGTTTTGCACGGTGCATACGAATGAGAGAGAGAGAGAGAGAGAGAGAGAGAGAGAGAGAGAAGCAATGCACATGCAAGGATGCTTCTCATCGAGCACACTTCGAACTAGCGTGGCTATTACACCGCGGCTTCAACCTCGTCGTCTACCTTCTATCGTTTCGTATATCGCACTATCGACACCTGCGTGGTTGAACACATCCAATACTCGACAATTCTCTTAATACGTATACAGGTAATATAATTGCTACTCGTCAAGATTCGTTAGAATCCAATCTTTTTTTTTTTTTTTTTTTTTGTTACGAAGTGAATTCTCTTTTCTCTTTCTGTCTGTCTGTCTGTCTGTCTTCTTTTTTTTAGATTTTTTTTTTTATTATTTTATCTTCGTCCTACACTCGTCTTATCCTCCCACACTACCACCCACCCACTATCGGATTGGGAAATTAATTTAAGATAAAAATGCAAATGAAAGTTACTTATTTTTTTTTTTTTTTTTTTGTTATTTTTAAGCTTATCATTTTGTTTATAATCCTATAAGAAATTATTTATTATTTTTTTTTTTGGTAGAAGATGAGGAGATGTGGGGAAGAGGAAAAAGGGAAGGAAAGTACTGTTTTTATTCCATTTCATATTATTACTTTACTCAAACGCTTTGTAAACATCTCTCTAGCGATACGAATAAAAAAAAAAAGCAAAGAAAAAAAAATGGAAAACAGAAAAAATTAGATCACAAAAATTCAAATACCGAGAACGAATTCACGAAGAGAAGGGTTGCCAGTCAACAAACCAACCAACCAACCAACCAACCAGCCAGTCAGGCCAGGCCAGCGGAAATTACGAAACGTTGCTGAAATTATGTCACACTCTGGGTTTTTTTTTTTTTTTTTTGATTTCTACTTTCCTTCTCTCTTTCTCTCTTTCTCTTTCTCTCTTTCTTTTGCTCAATCCTTTCCAATTTCATTTCATCGATTTAGACGATGGTTCGTCATTAATATTTCATTATGTTATTTTCGTCGAATGACATTTCAAAATTGACATCACCATTCTCCCCTTTTTAATAAATATTTTTTAAAACAAACATTTATACATCGAATAATAATATAAAAATATCCCCTCTTTTGTAATATAATATAAATAATATATATATAAAAAAAAAACAACTTCCATTAAATCTCAGGAAAGTTTATTATAAAAAAATTCAATACGAATTTGATTAAAATTAATTTTATTTTTAAATAATACTAAACAATATAATTACACGTAAATACAACTTCTTATTGTATTATATCTTTCTTCTAATGTATATAAATTAGGTGTCACGTTGTTTGTCCGCAATGGACTCCTAAACTACTGAATCGATTTTAATCAAATTTTACACACTGTGTGCAATTTCATCCAACTTGAAAGATAAGATAGTTTATAATCTCAATTTATAATCGCAATATTATTTTATTGCGAATTATTTGTTGTATAAGGTAATTCGTTGACTTAAAGACGTGTGCATCGGACTGATTGTGAGTCACAGCAACGCGTGTTAGTTTTATATAGTTTTTCTTTTATTCTTATTATTATATATATATTTTCTTTTATTATTATTATTATTTTAAATAACAAATGCATACATCGTATATACATACGTTGGACAAACAGATGTTGAATTCATCGATGCGATTTGTTTCAACGAATTTCCTTGCTCGTCTCTTGTATCTCACACTCCCAACCCTATCTACTCCCTACCCTTACCCCCCTTTATCAAAATCTCTCTCTCACTCTCTCTCTCTCTCTCATTCTCTCGTGTTGCTTGATATCCATTTCATTGTTTTTCATGCATTGTTTGCGTTAAGTAAACACACAGCGCGCGTGGCTATGCGTTCCGCGTGCTTTTTCTCTTGTCCACCTTCCCACATCCACCCCCAACCCCCTAACCCCTTTTTCTCTTTATCACTATCACTATTTCTCTCTCTCTCTCTCTCTCTCTCTCTTTCTCTTTCTATGTATCTATATATGTAGTACAAATATGCATCGCATGGCCGATGGCGTTCATCCATGGGCACGTTGACTTTAGTGTGTACGCATATTGCCATTTTTTCCCCTTTCCCTTTTATTTCTCTCTCTATCTCTATCTCTCTCATGCATATAGGTACACGTATAGGTATACACATGCGCACATATACGTTTATGTATGTATATTTTTTCATTTGTTTTTTTTTTTATACAATTCGTTTTGTTGACACTTGTCGTCGTTCTGCCTATCGATTGGAAATTGATGCGTGCACGATTAGATATTTTGTTATTTGTTGTTTTTATTATTGTTTTTTTTTTTTCACTAAATTAATTGCTAGTCAAATTTGCAATATATACATATATATAAAATTTATTATAAACTTTCCTTTTTTTTGTAACCCTTTCGCTACGGGCTACTTCTTCTCCGCCGTGGTATTTGCGCTGAACGTGTCGCAGCGTCAAAAGTGTGCACGGTGCTCGAGTAAAATTGACAATGGCCGCGTTTATGCTTCACAGCAACTCGAGTTGATTTGACGATGTTTATTGAAGAAAAAAAAACTCCACAAAAAAATAAAATATTTATAACATTTAAACATATTAACTTTTTATTCAACTCAATTTGAAGTAACTGTAATCGTTCGTCATATAAATTGTACAATGTACAATGCGAGGCATTTTATGCATAGCGACTATAGGCGGCCCGTAGTATGTGAATAGCATTTTATGGAAAGCGACTATAGTCGCCCATAGGGGCAAAAGGGTTTACGCAAATTGATTGACCAAGTAAAATAATTCGTGTAATCAACATATTATTTTACTTAACATATTTGTTTAGTAATAACATATATAAAGTATTCGATAGTTTTGTATTAGAAAAATATTTTTGATATAGGTAATATTTTTCGTTATTATTATTATGTTATCTGTAAATTTGATCTTTTCTCATCTTACTCGCGAAATTGTAGAAAGTCTCTTGGAGAAATTTCCAGAACGATAAACGAAGATACTACGGAAAACTTTCATTCGTCTGACATCGGATAAATTCATTATCGTACTCTCTCTTTCTCTCTGCGAACAATCATACTCTTTCTCTCTTTCTCTCTCTCTCTCTCTCTCTTTCTTTCAAAGTGAACTAATTAAAGTGTAAGCCGGCGTGTTAATGGAAGAATTTTAAAGTCGACTCGCTTCGATTTCATTTCATTTCATTTCATTTCATTTCATTTCATTTCATTTTATTTTATTTCATTGTCAGTGATTCTTCTCACCGACCGCAAGATAAAACGAAATTATCTCCCATCTTCAAAAAATCATTTTAATATTGTTAAAAAAAAAAATGATAATAATACTCCCCTGTAATTGTTTTTTTAACTGAACACACACACACACACACACACACAAAAGTTATTGCTCAAAGTATTACGAAGTAGAGAAATTTTGACGAAA
This sequence comes from Polistes dominula, assembly GCF_049000335.1. Taxonomy (NCBI): domain Eukaryota; kingdom Metazoa; phylum Arthropoda; class Insecta; order Hymenoptera; family Vespidae; genus Polistes; species Polistes dominula. Next base: position 1,454,593 of record NW_028300914.1, on the reverse strand, counting down.
TTGTCGTTGACAGTAGGGTAAGTTAGGGTAAGGTAGGGTTGGAAGGAAGAAAATCACGTAACAATATTGCTTTGCAACTTCGTTAGACGAGTCAACGTGACATGGGGTATAAAGAATGATGCAGAAACATCAGGTGAAGAGTGAACGAAAGATAGGTAAGAGGTTTGGGGTGGGAGGGAGGAAGGAGGGGGTGAGAATAGTATATAAGATCCTTTATCAAAGTATATCAATAAGAAGAAGTTCAATAAAACGAATCTAGGAAGCATATTGATTTGAAAGAAAGAATAAAATATAAGAGGAATAATAAGACATAGAAAAAAAATGGTAACACCTTTGAGGATGGTTATTAAAGTGAGAGTAATTTCTATAAAAGGTAGTAAAAGACAGAGAGAGTGAGAGAGTGAGAGAGAGAGAGAAGACTTGAAAAACGCTTAGCCGCACATTTCGTAATCAATTTTACGAAAGGCCAATTACCGAGAAGAAGGAAGGAAGGAAGGAAGGGTGGAAGGGAGGGTGGGAGGGAGCCATAGGAAAACGCCCCTTTCTCCAATGTCGGTCCTTCAATTACGTGAAATCGGAGAGAGGCCACTTTCTTCGATGATAAATTGTCACAAAGTTACGAGATCGCGAAACCGATCAGTTTTTATCGTTCCTCGTTCCACAAAAAAAAAAAGAAAATTTTTTTTGATGAAAACATTTATCTCAGGAATTTCGTGCTATTCGAAGAGTAAAATAGAATAAATAAAAATAAAATTAAAAAGTAGAAAGAAAGAAAGAAAGAGAAAGAAATAGTGTGAGAGGGTGAAAAGGGAGAAGAAGAAAGTAAGACAAAAAAAAAAAAAGAATGAAGAAGAAGAAGAAGAAGAAGAAGAAGTAAAAGACGAAAAAGAAAAAGAAAAGTAAAAAAAAAAAAAAAAAAGAAGATGGTGGTGAAAGGTACTCCTCTCGTCATCCAAAACACGTTAAGAGAGGGAGTTTGAGAAAAGAACTACGAGGTAATCCATCCAAGCTCGTCTTCGAGTAATTAAAACTTATAATTCGCGGTGATGGTGATGGTGGTGGTTGTGGGTGTTGGTCGTCGTCGTCGTCGTCGTCGTCATCGTTGCTATCGTGTTTCATCTTTTTCGATTTGAAGGGAACCAACAAGAGTACCAGTACTAACACCAACACCAACACCATCACCAAGAGTACCACCAGCATCAGAGCAACGCAGCACCCTCTTTTCTCTTTCTTCTCTTTCGACGAATTTTCTTTTACACCCTTGTTCGTTCGCCATCAACGCCACTCCAAAACGAACTCCTGTCGACACCATCAACGAGAGAAAAAAAAAGAGCTCTAGGCTACTGCATATTTCATACTTTGTACCGCAATTACTTTATCTCGTGTTCCCTTCCTACCCATGTACCACAACCCCCCAACCATTTCACCACCCCGAACCCTGTGGATTTCAGAATCCGACCAGTATCTATTCTATATACTTATTATTTCTATGTGTACGAGTGTACATATATATATATATATATATACGTGTGTGTGTGTGTACGTATGTAGGTTTGTTTGAGGATTCAAGAAAAGATCCTAGTATGAAAAAGGGAACACCAAACAGGAATACTTATCTTCCTGTCAATACTGTGTTACTGAAATACATTTGAAATACAGTAAGGCTTTATACACACCATTTTTTTTTTTTTTTACATTCTCACTCTCTCTTTCTCTCTCTCTCTCTTTCTCTTATCACTGACTGTGAAAGATCGAATTCGCATGCGAATGAAAATCCGCATTTTTCTTTTTATTTTTGTTTTGTTTTGTTTGAAAAACTCACGTTGCCTTGAGAAAAACTACCCCCTCACCGCCTTCAGCTCCCTTTTTTTTTATTTCAATAGTCGATATCTCGTAACGTAACTTATGACTCGTACGAAGTTTACCATGCAATCCCCCCATGTTCATATCGGAATAGAACCGATAAGTGTGCGGAAGTTTTAAAGCGTTCTAAGAATACGCTCTGAGAAACAAGTTTTATCGAGCGTGCAATGTATCAAGAAAGAGAGAGAGAGAGAGAGAGAAAGAATGAGTCTGAAGAAGTAAGAACGAACAAGAAGAGCTTATAAAATGAAAACTGTTTAAAGAGAGGGTGAACTTTGGCCGAAATCTAATCGAATTCGAAAATCTTCTTACTGTCTACCTCTCTCTTTCTCTCTCTTTCACTCTCACTCACTCTATCTTTCTTTTTCTCTTTTTGCGTTAAGATAAAGTTTGAATTAACATTCGTGTTGGTTGAATCGATTAGATTCGTACTTATTGTAAAACAAAAACAACAAAAAAATATATTACGAACAGATTAAAATTTGAATTTGTTCGCGTATTTCGTGTAAGATCTTATTAAAAGAATTAAGAAAAGTGTAGATTATATAATGTAATATAAAGTATATAAGAAAATGATTATTACACTTCTTTGAAAACATTTTCATCGTAACTTTGGTAAAGTGATGAACTGGTGGTAGAATAAAGGGTGGAGGGAGGGATGTGTTGCGTACACACTTACACGAGGAAAAAAAACTTCGTAGACGAAATAAGATACTATGGTAAGAATACAAAATAAAATAAAATCAAATAAAAAAATGAAAAGAAAGATACGAAGTTTTTTTTGAAAGTGTACGAAAGAGAGAGAGAGAGAGTTAGAGTTAGGTGTGGTGAGATGAAGTAAGGGTGGGAGGAGGGATAGAAAATAGGCTTGGATAAAAGAGTGACTGATGTAGATGACACACATAAGGGAACACTGTGTGTTCGTGTATTATATTACGAACGATGTATTTATATGCTTGAACAATCTATACAATATCTAATATATATACATTGATCGTAACATGTATATATATACACATACACACAAATATGTACATATATGTATATATGTATATATAACATGTATTATATTATATATATTTCTATATTCTTATATATATGTTTGTAGGTGTGTTAACCTCTCGATATCACAGTAGTAAGAGTAGTAGTAGTAGTAGTAGTAGTATTCGTAACACGTGTAAGTAAATACACACGTAGAAACGGGGAGGGGGAGGTGGGGGTGGGGAAGGTATCCGGTAAGAGAACAGGAGGAGAACACAGTGGCGCAGATGGCTGATCCACTCAATTTCAGATTCATGGATGCCAGACTGAAAAATGTTACTTTTCTCTCTCATCCTCGCCATCTTTCTCTTTCTATCTCCTATCTCTACTTTCTCTTTTTTTTTTTTGTCTATTTGTTTCTTCTTCATCTTCTTCTTCTTCTTCTGCATTTCTCTTCCGACAAAAGGAAAGACAGAAAGAAGGAAGGAAGGATAGTAAAGAGGTGAGGGGTAGTGGTGTTACGGTGGGGATAGTTGTGTGGTGGTGGTAAGGGGGTGGTTTTTCTCCGTTAAGAGAAACGTCTAGCTACCCTCACCCTTCTTTTTTCCAGAAGAGACACGTCTAAAATATAATAAACCGTCGTCGACGAAACCCTCCGTTATTCTCCCTCCCTTACTCCTCTTCTTCCTTTTTCTTATTCTTTTTTTTTTATTTCTCTCTCTCTCTCTCTCTCTCTCTCTCTCTCTCTCTTTTAATTTATTACCATAATGACGTAATAGTTCGTCGTTTCAAATTTCAATCATACGTATTCAAAACGTATCTCAAATTTCTCTATTTGTATATGAGATTTGCTTATTGTCAGAGAGAACGTTATATCTATCTCTCTCTTTCTCTTACTCATACAGGTACAAGGATAACATATACGAAAACACATACACACATGAACATATAGATACTGATATTTAGATTAAATATCTAACAAACTTCATATCTTCTAATGGTAATCTAATTTTGGTGTGGTGAAAAAATTAAAATAAAATAGAAGAAAAAAATGATTGTAAAAATAGAAATAGAAATAAAAAGAGACAAAGATAGTTTATTATTTTTATATAAAATATTATTATAAATATAAATATTAAATATAATTAATTCTTAAAATATGTTATTATACAATAAAAAAAAAAAAAAAATAGGTTTTTAAATGCCTTTACGAAAACTCACCATAAGGAGAGCTGGTTTGGGGGTTTGAAGGGATGGGGTTTTCTTCGTTGCATCGTTGCCGCGAAGACAAACCTTTAACTAAGTTTTGAACACGTCGCGATGGATATTGAATAACGCATTAGCGAAAGCAATCAGGAGCAATGACAAAGTTTCACGTCGTTATTATGCTCTTCTCTCTCTCTCTCTCTCTCTCCCTCTCACTATCTCTCTCTCTCTTAAACTATCCTTGTCTGTAACTATCTAACTCTATCTTTGTAGAAATATTGTCGTGTCCCTCTTCATGGCTATCCCTTGAAACTAAGATATTCGTGTATCCCACCACAATCATCGACAAACCTCTATACATATACATACATACAACAATTCTTTTTTTTTAGGGCCCTTTTTATTATTTTTCTTCTCATTTTGATTCCAATCTTTCTCTATATTCCATCGTTTATTTTCCATATTTTTTTTTTTTTTTACAGTACCTTCATGTACCTTCCTCTCTCTCTCTCTCTGTCTCTCTCTGTCTCTGTCTCTCTGTCTCTGTCTCTGATTTTCTGTTGTTCGGCATATCGAAATACGACACAAGCCATGAACGAGAACATACTAGGAACACAAAAGCCGTACAGCTTGTCCCGAACCTTAATTATCTTCCTGCTCGTATATGCGTCCGGAATTACCCTCGAGCAATATTACAGGCCCTATGAAGGCCCTATGAAACAACGTCCCAGTTTCTATCTCACTCACTCTCTATCTCTCTCTCTCTCTCTCTCTCTCTCTCTATATATATATATATATATATATATATATATATATATATATCCTTCTATTTTTCATTATTGTAGAATGCGAAAGTAAACGTACTTTGTTATAGTAACATTAAACCTACGTAAAAAAGAATCTATCATTCTTTTACTCGCAACCATTTTCTTCGTATTCTATTTCTATCTCTTTTTATGATTCTTTTTTTTTTGCAACACACGATCAAATGTTGGATTTTTATTTTTTTTTTTTTTCTATCTTCTTACGTTCCTCTTATTTTTCTTTTTTTATTCGTTTTTTTTTTTTTTGTTGGGTCTTCGATAACTCGCCTAAGGGTTTGATTATTATCTCAAGGAATGATGACTCGTAGGGATGGATTTTTGAAGGTTGTAATAAATTGAGAAATAAAATACAAAATTTGATACAATTTCCCGTACAGATTTTAAGAACATAGACTATTTCTTTATAAAAAAAAAAATAAATAATAATAAACCTTAAATTTGTTTACTTTTATTATTTTATTAATGAATATACATATATGTACACACACACACACACACACACACGTACATACATTGTTGTTTAGTAGAAAAATAAATGTGAAACGAGGATTTAACGGTAGAGAATTTTCTTGTCTTTTTTTTTTATTTTATTCTTGGATACCAGAACTCGGTTAGATAAGACCTTAAAAAAAAAAAAAAGAAGAAAAACCTCTTGGTCGTGTCTTGCAAGTAATGTTTCTTTATCGTAAGCCACCACCCTTCTTTCCTCCTCACCCCCACCCATCGATCCCTTTAAGTAAGAAGCAACATATAGAAAATGGCGATGGTTACTGCCACGCTAGTCGTTTACAACGTTACAACTGGAAAACTGTGTGGAACCACCAGGTAGCAAAAGAGGTATATATCGAAAGAAAGATAGGTTGAAAGAAGAAGAAGAAGAAGAAGAAGAGAGAAAGGGGGTGGATGGAAGTGAGGGAGAGATTAAGGGGGGCTAGAGGATGAGTGTAAGACAACCTCCCTCCCCACCCCCATAGGATGTTAACAACATGTTGGTAGAACGCACGCATGGTAGAACGCACTAACATAAAAGCTAATGTAGCAAAGTGCGGTTAGTGACCGTACCGGAAACAGGTCCTACCGGTACAACCTAAAGATCGTTGTTCGTGTCTTTTAATATCTTTTCAACGATGCTAAATCCCCCTAAGTCCACTACTTCAACTGGAAGACATCCAACGAGTGTACGCTAACTTGTTGTTGTTGTTTTTTTTGTTGGTTTTTTTCTTTTTTATTTCGTGTTGCACAACGAATAAATAATAATCGTCTTTCAACGGATAGAAAAGAAAAAGATGTTTTAAATAATGAAAATAAAACTCAAATAAATTTGTTTCATTTTAAATTCTTTTATATTATGTATTTACGTTTTGTAACGCAACGCGTTAATGCGCAATACGTTTTTTTTTTTTTCATTTTTTTTTTATATTTCAAACGAACGAGAATTAATTATAACGAAAGGATTTTAGTTTTCTGTTTCTTTTTCTACATTCTCATCCTTTAAACTTTGACAATGCGAATGAGGTATTTTATTATTTTCGTAAATTCGTATTTTTAACGTTGTTGCATTTTAATTCGAACGTTTGTAGATAAGAGGATTCAAAAAAAAAAAAGAATTTTATACGTTACTTTTTGTGTGTGTGTATTTATTTGGAAAAATTTATATATTACTCTTTCTTGTTTTTTTCTTTTCTGTTCTTTTCTTTTCTTACTTTTCCTTTGATCTCGTTATTTTTTTTTTCTTCTCTCAAACGCTTTTACGCGTTTAATATAATATTATATTTTATTCAATCGTATTGCGGTCAGCTCATTAATTTCATCCTTCGCATATATATATATATATATATATATATATATATATATATATATATATATATATATATCTTTTTTTCTTATATTACTTTTCTATTTTCACGTACACATACACAAACATATACAGACAAAGTTCTTTATTTTTTAATATGTTTAATACTCACAGGCATAATAATAATAATAATAATAATAATAATAATCCCGAATGAGTAGAAAACTCAAATAAAAAAGAAAGAAGAAAAAAAATTAACAAAATAATACCACGATGGACTAATAAATTTCATACTTGTTTAAAGATGTAGGTGATTCGGAATAATGGCATTAGTTGATGCAAACCGACAAATAGTAACACATGAGATCGATGAGAGCTTAAATTTATCAAAATCAACTATTTATGATCACTTGAAAGGTTTAGGTTTAACCTCGAAGCAAAAATTATCTTCATATTTACAAAAGAAAAATGAAACTTTCGATTTTTCAAACTACATAATATAAAAATTTTCTAAACAAAAAAAAACACACACACACACACATACCCTGTTTTAACATGTGAACTGTCCAACCGGTTGTGTATGAGAATTTAGTGTATATGTCTTAGACAGATACCGATTGAGTTACCACCACAAATACATGAGAATTAGATATGATGTCGTGATCCTTGGTATGCTGAAACACGAGTGTAAGGGTGAGGACTACTGGTTGCAGTAGTCGAAGGGATTCAGGTACCATTAATATTCTCGTGAAACGTGGATCGAACTTCAATTATTCAAAGGAACGCCGTTATACGCTCGTCACCCTCTGTAATAGTGCTGAGTACCTTTTTTCTTTTTTCTTTTTTGGTGTTTCATTCAATACACGTTACGTGAACCTTATACACACACACACACATATATAATATATAGTATATAATATATAAAAAAGTACACGCGCGCGAAGGCACGCGTGGACTCATCGTCTAAGAATTTTTTTCCAAGGAAAAAACCTGAGATAAAGAGAGAAAGATGTAATATAGTATAGAGAAGAAAAAAAAAGAAGGGAATATTGGTACCCATGGGACACGTAGGGTTGGAATGGGGTGGTGGTAGTTGGGAGGTTTGATAGAGGAGGGTTGCGTAGATCGACGCAGTGGTACATGGTACTGATTACACCCATACCAAACTATACCAACCAATTCGTTCGGTGTGTTTCCCAATACGAATTAAAACGTATCAAGAGTATATACTATACTTTACTTTTATATAGATATATATATATATATATATAATATACCTATATAAAATGAATACTACTGAGAGTTGCGAAAGATACCTTCGTGATCTTTTATATATATATATATATATAATACAACTTCCTTTTCTGACCTCGAACTTCTTTCGAAGTGAATGACGTTTCTAACCCTCGAAGGATCATCCGTAAAAAAAAATTGCGACAATTTATTATATAATATATATTTAGAATATATATATTTTATATATATATATATAATTTTAATTAAATATAAATTATAAATTAGTAAAATAATATATATAATAATATAAATAATATAATAATATTATATTAATAAATAAAATAATAATATAAATAATAAATATAAATAATAATTAATAATTTTTTTATATTATGTTAATATTACATAATATTACTATTTTTTTTAAATTTTAATTTTAATTATATTATTATATATTATTATTATTATTATTATTCCTTTTGGTTTCTTATTTCTTAATTTTATAAATTTAAATTAAAAAAAAAAAAAAGTATAAAAAATAATTGTTCTTTTAGATTCGTAAAAATAATAACATTGATCTCGAATAATATCAAAAAATTTTCAATTTTCGCTAATGGTATTGAAATGTGTTAGTATTCAGTGTTAGAATACATCATTTGGTGGGAGGTTATTCACGTGATCAAGTACCAAACAACTCGACTAATGTAAACACGTTATTGTATATTCCTACTACTATCCTCACGTATACACCAACATCATTGCTATTATATTATTACTACTTCTATGTATGACGTATATTTTGTTTTGCTCGAGGGGAAAGAGATGGGGAACAGTCGTATACTCTCTGGTGGTACTGTCGACAAGTAAACACTTCTTCTCACGGTAATTTTCCAACATATTACTACACATCGTTGTAGTATACGTACGTATATTTAAACGGTATGAGTTTTCTGCTTAATACGTAGTTTTTAAATGTAGTTTACATGGATTAGTCTTTGTTTTAATTATAATATTAATTCACTTATATAATTGTAAGATAATTATTAGGTCGAGTCATAAATAACTTCGGTTTTTAATGAGACAAATGCACTGATAAGTGCAACACACCTTTCATGGAGTTTTTTTCTTTTTTTTGGAACACTTTGCAATTGTTCAACGTATCTATTGGATTTTGATCTCAATATTACCTTTAAAAGGTTCATCAAAGTCGTTCATTTAAATTCTTCAAGCATTACATGTCGAATATGCACTTTTTACTATCCCATTTCAGTGGGTTAAGAAACAACGGTTAAATGTAACATTGATTGCATAAAAAAGTTGACAGAAGACTAAACTGAATCCTCATCTATATAGTGATATTGAAAATCCATTTGTTTCGGTGACTTATAATAGGTAAATACGAAAAATAGATTCTACATAGCTGCATCAGAAGTTACTTATGACTCGACCTAATAATTGAGCTTTTGTTAAATTTATATTAGATTTATATTAATATTTTATTACATAATATTGAATATATAATATTAAAAGAGATCCCATTGGACGTTAAGGAAATATTTGATTTGATTGTTTATTTGTAAAATTGTGTAATCGTATCGGGTATATCATCAATTCGTAGTTAGAATAATGAGATATCGATATATATATATATATGTGTCCATTAAGGATTTAAATGGAGTTGAAAATTTGTCATATTTACTCGTAAACATTTATATCGAATTAGAAATTTGCACAGGCAAAATGTTCGCAAATGTTTGTACGTGTACACACACACACACACATATCAAACGAACGAAATTCGTGTTCATTCCTCCAGTGAATACACTCATTTTAAACTAGGGACCACTTTAAAATCGAGTTGAATAACACTATGAACTTTTATGATATCGTTATGCTCGTATTATACTTTTAAAAATATTGAAAATAATAACTTATATTATCGATAACCACATAGTATTTGTTTCATCAGTAATAAAACGAATAACAAACTTGGATTGACAGTGAAATAATTTAAATATAAATTGAAACAAACAAATAACCTAATCACATTATTTTATATTATAAAATATAATATATTTTTATAATTATCATATATAAAATATAATTAAACATATATATATATATATATATATAAATTATTTTTTAAATTAACTTGTTCAATTATATTTTCTTTTAAATTTACTGTCACAATCACACAGATACAATTGTTTTAGACATTATCGATTATTTCATCTATTTTTCTATATTTTTCTATGTTTTATATATTATATATTATTTTAATATATTTGTATTTATGTAAATAGGTTTGCTTTTACATTAGTATCAACGTTAGCTAGCAAGCAAGCTCTAGCTAGCAAGCTAGTTAGTTAGTTAGTTAGTTAGCTTGCTTGCTTGCTTGCTTGCTTGCAAGCTAACTTGAACGAAAAGGATTACTCTGGCTGGCTTCATGTCGAAGTGTTCACTTTAAGCCCTATTTTCAGCGTCAAGGTCGATAACGGATCAAACGAGCAAAACCTCGTCGAGTGGTTGAAACGACTAGTCAACGACTCGAACGATTTAAATTCAACACTGTTAACGTTCATTCGTCGTATCGTCAATTGGATTAAATGGGAATTGTCATATTGCAATTACACCTACACTTCCTGTTATTACACTCGAGTAATCTATTCGAATTTGTTCAAGGTTAATTGTAAGACAAATAACTTCTTCTTTTTGTTTTGTTTTAATATCAATTTTTATTCGTCTATTATCGTTTTCAATAATATCAATTTTTCATTTTAAAACGAAAAAAAAAAACATTGTGGACATGTTTTAAATAATAGAAGAGCCACATGAGTGGAAAAAAAAAACAAATTTGAATAAAAGATATTCTTTTTTTTTTTTAAATATTATAATAAATAAATAAAAACACTTTGCGCGTTAATTATTTAAATTCTTGTATTTTAAATAATATAGAAATAAAAATATGTACAAAATAGAATATTGATTAGATGATACATAAAATAACTAAAATAACGTTGCTGTGGCTCACAATCAGTTCGATACACACGTCTTATTATAAAATAATATTGCGATTATAAATTGAGATATAAAATATCATCCTATCTTTCAAGTTAGATGAAACTGCACACAGTGTGCAAAATTTTATTCAAATTGGTTCAGTAGTTTAGCAGTCCATTGCGGACAAACAACGTGACACATAATTTATATATATATATATATATATATATATATATATATATATATTAAGATAATAAATGTGATTACACTAGTAAAGTGGACCTAACTACTACATACATGAAACGTTTAATCGATTAGGTTGAAAACATATATATATATATATATATATATAAAACGTGTATATATGTATATATATGTATAGATATATTCAATGACAATGTCCAGATGAGAATCTATGGAACTTCTTGGATATGGCATCATATAGGAAGGATGTAGGAAGGAAGACGTATAGAAAGGTCTCTGTCTCCTTTCAAAAAGGGCTTTTCGGGCTTTTCGACTACGACTACAAGGGCAAGCCAGTGCTTTGGGGGAGGGGGATGAGGGGATAGGGGGAGGGAAGGAATATGTTGAAGTATTTTAATATCCAGTCCAGCAAGCGTGCAGGCCCTACCAGCTCGAGTATTGTCCAGTCGACGACCTTCCTGCATGTGTGAATGGATAGGAATCCCATAGGGCTTTCTATAAGGGCCTTTATTGTTTGGCCGTACGTTGCGTATCAGTGGTTGTCAAGAGATTCTCAAAAGCTTTTAAATAAATCTTATTTTTTATTACAATTTATTCATTCATCTAATTTAATAATTTAAATGTTATTTATTTTATTTTAAATATAATTTCTAAAAATTGATCGTGGGAAGGAAAATAATTGTATTTTCTATTTGTTTGTAAATGATCAAATTACGTTTTCTGTTATTTTACAAATTTTTTTTTTTTTAATTAATAATGCGCTTAAATCATAGTTTAATAATTAAAAAAAATTAGAATATGAGACGATAATAATATTGAATTGAGAAACACTGTTGTATGGGGGCATTTTCAAGTATAGTTTTTTTTTTCGTTTTTTTTAATTTTTTTTTCGTTTACAGTATCTCACATACGTATATTTATGCATCATTCTACTTGCGCAAACGTTATGTCTATGTAGTAGGTTTTTTTTTCTAAACTCACATTCTGATCCGTTGAGCGGAAAAAGCTCGATGTTGTTATGCCCATACGTTTACGTATGATTTCTTTCGTAAAAACCACGTATTCGAATATATCCGTCAAACAACCGGAAAATCTATTCCTTAGTTATCCTATCTTCTATCTCTCTCTCTCTCTCTCTCTCTTTTTACTGTATTTTTCTTTTTTTTTTTTTTTTATTTTATTTCTTTTATTTTATAGGTTTTGGTTATTCATTTTTATTTTTTTATTTTCCTATCAACGAGCTTGTTTACTTATTATATAGAAAACGATGATATATCGAAATATTTTTATTTATATTTTTCATGTATTGTGTAAACGTTTGAGAAAATATTGAGAAAAGATTATTATTGTAATTATTAAAAATAATTATTAAATATTTCAAAAATTGATATAAAATTAATATTGAAAATAGTAGTGTGTTATTGAAATTATACGAAACATTAATTAGTTATTTTTAAAAATTGATATAAAGTTTGATTAGTATAAAATTGAAAATAATTGTTTATAACTTAAACATAGTTATGATATTATATTTAAACTATTACACAATAATATAATAGAAAAATTCTATTTAAATAAAAAAAATATATATAATTAAATAAAAAAATTTAAATATAAATATAATTTTTTTAATACTATAATAAATATTATTATTATTATTATTATTATTATATATTATATTATAAATATTAAATATTTGAAAATATTATTATATAAAACGATATTAAAAATTGAATAATATTAGATAATAATAATTACGTAAATTGATTAAAAAAGAAAGACATATTAAGATAACCATTGGAATTTTGCATTCTTACAAAATGCAGTTATTTGATATTCCATATAATAAAAAAAAATTAATAAAAAAAAAAAAAGAAATTAAATTTATTTATTTAAAAGCTCGTCTCCCTTTCGTGATATTTTTTTCTACTCAAGACCACCAAAGCTACTTCTCCTTTCACCCCTGTAGTTTTTTTTTCTTTCCTTCTTTTTTTTTTTTTTGTCTACGGATTGGCTTGCGCCTTTCCTTTGATTTTCTTTTTCTTCAACCTTTCACCCCCTTCCCTCCAACCCTTCTTTTTAAGATTGGCCGTGTTTGATCGCCTTCGTAGCTTCTTTACTTTTTCTCTCTTTCTCTTTCTCTTTCTCCTTTCTCTTTCTCTTTCTCCTTTCTCTTTCTCTTTTACTTCTCAAATAAGTTGGACAATTTTTTTCTTTTCCAATTTCCAATATAACTCATGCGTGTTTGTGTGTGTGTAATTTTCATGGATACTACGGTGACCGATTATTTCGATTAAATCAAACCCAACCATCTTCAATTTTCGTTGACAACTTTTATTCTTGTTTTTTTTTTTTTTTTTCATTTTATTTTATTTTCAAAAATTTGTGCGAACATATACGTGAAAAAAAAAAAAGAAAAGGTTGGGGTGGTACTGTGAGAGAGAAAAAGAAAATTTATAATCAGATATTAAATAATACAATGAATTAACTTAAAAGAAGAAAAGACAAAAAAAATTAACCAAAAATGGTTGGTTCATTTGCCGCATGATTAAATCGAAATTTCATTTTATGTAATATGTGTACTACATATATATATATATATATACATATATAAATATATATTCCTGTAATATAAACCCCCCCCCCCAAAAAAAAAACGATATTCACGATCGATCTTATTATACAAGTGTATGTATCCCCCGTTAAATAATCCACTCGGATGCTCGATTCAAAAAAAATAAAAAAGAGAAAGCGGAAAAAGAAAATAATAATAATATTAATAAAAAAGGAATTATCGAAGAGAAGAATAAAAGAAAACCAAAAAAAAAAAGATACCCCAAACCCCTTCTCAACCCCCTCCCGCGAGATTCACCGTGCTGTATTTGACGAGTTTTCAATTAATAGATAAACGTAGAGATATTACAGACGAAGAGGAGGAGGAGGAGGAGGAGGAGGAGGAGGAGGAGGAGGAGGAGGAGGAGGAGGAAGAAGAGTGTGTATATATGTGTGTATTTGAGTATGGGGGGAATCCGGGAAGAGGGGGGGGGGGGTGCGGGGGTATGTGCATCGATTGCGAATCGACGAAACTTTCGCACTTTGTTGCATCCCGGCAAAAGCAACGAAATTGCACGAGGAGATTCTTCACGAGCCAAAAAAGCTTTTATGTTATTTCGACTGAAAAAAAAAAAGATAAAAAACAATATACATATACATATATATATATATATATATATATATATATATATATATATATACACACACACATATATTCTCTCTCTCTCTCTCTCTCTCTCTCTCTCTCTCTCTCTCTCTCTCTCCCTTTTTACGTGTGTGAGGGAATGTGTGAGTGTAGGGGGAGGGGGATTGGAGATGGGGTACATTTTTCTGCCCTCGTGATTTACGGAAGCTTTCGGTTTAGGTTCTTTTTTGTATTTTATTTTATTTTTTTTTAAATTTTATTTTATTACATATTTCTTTTTTTACATACCCCCCCCCCGCCCTCCCCCTCTACCTTCGAATACAGATATGTACATTTATATTTATCAATACTATTACATATAATATTTATAATTTTTATTATTATTATTATTATTATTATGATTATCATTAAACGCTTTTTTAAAATGTGTACGAGGTTTTATATTAATTTTTTTAACATATATATATATATATATATATATATATATATATGTATATAAAAAATTAAAGAAAAAGAGATAAATTATTGAACGTTTGAAATAACTATCCCCAGTATTTTTTGTGTAATATTACTTGTTTGAATTTTATACGATCCATGATTTTGAAATTTTATGCTTTTTCCCCGCGTTTAAGGGAGGAGAGGGCTGGAGGAGTGAGAGGAGTATATTTTTTCTCCCCCCCCTCCCGATAACTTTTTAAATAAATAAATAGATCGTGTATATTATATAGAATTTAAAAAAGTAAGTTAAAGCTTCTCTCTCTCTCGCTCTCTCTCGCTCTCTCTCTCTCTCTCTCTCTCACGCTTTCGTGTTCATTCGTATCTCTTTTTTAACAGAAAAGATAAATTCAAATATTTTTTTGTTTCTTTTTTGTTTTTTGTTTTTTTTATTTATAATTAACTACCTTTAAAAATTCATTTTTAGTCGAATATTGAATTTTTTATTTCAATATATAATACAAAAGATAATTTTTGTAATCTTTTGTAATCGTGCGTGTACGTATTATATTATTATTAATATTCTTTTTTTCTCCCCGATTCAACCCTTTTATCCAATTCACTAGTTAACAAAAAATTTTATATTTATATTAATTAATTTCTTTTATATTTAGTTTAAACCCCTTGACCTATGCGGTATCTGATAATTTTGCGTGCCATAAGAAACAAGAAAATCGGTCGTGCGCCGTGCTATTCAATTGTTCCGCTGCGTACCTGCTCATTTAAAACACATATTCTTTAACACGAGTCAGACTCGTGGGGTTCGATTATGGCACAAATTCTTTGACACGAGTCAGACTCGTTATGCTCAATTATGGCACAAATTCTTTACCATGAGTCAGACTCGTGGGGTTCGATTATGACACAAATTCTTTATCACGAGTCAGACTCGTTATGTTCATTTATAGCACAAATTCTTTACGTCGAGTCAGACTCGTGGTGTTCATTTATGGCACAAATTCTTTATCACGAGTCAGACTCGTGGTGTTCATTTATGGCACAAATTCTTTAACACGAGTCAGACTCGTAGGGTTCGATTATGGCACAAATTCTTTAACACGAGTCAGACTCGTGGTAACAAAAAAAAAAAAAAGAAAAGAAGAGAAAATGGATGAATTGTTTATTAAAAAATCGATATTGTTTCTTTTAATGGATTTAAAAACAAGATTTAAGTTCAATACGATAGATAGATACTATCGAGAAACCGGGATAGGGTGAAAAGGGATGATAGGGATAAAAGGGATGAAAAAGGGGATGGAAGGGTGAAGAGATAGGAGAAAAGGAAGTAGCGAATCGACTAGTTCGAGTTAGTCTGGTGTTTATCGAAAGGTAGGAAAACTGTGAGAAAATCACGCGGAAAGGAAACGAGTCAACGAGGCGATACTCGATAAACGTGAATCGATAAATCGAGGGAAAATATATACAATCGTGTCTATGAATGTGTGTGTGTGTGTAGATGTATGGGGATGTTAGTTTGATGATATGTGGAAGTATATATATATATATTGTGTGTGTGTGTGTGGGTGGGTGGGTTTGGGTTGAATGGATGGTTACTAGCAAGTACCATCAGTGAATATTGTCTACACTTTTCTATTTTTTTTTTTAATCTTTTTTCATTTTTTATTTTTTAAACCTCCATATTCCGACTATTTTATTTCGCTATATATATATATGTATGTATTTTTTTTTCCTCCGATAAATCGAAGAATTGGATTTTATCGTCGAATGATTTTTCGACGGAAGAATTTTATTTTGAAACTTTTATTACGACTTTACAATCATACGGTATTTGATATTTACAAAAAAAAGAAAAAAAGAAAAATATTAAGGAAAAATAAGAAGAAGAAAAAAAAAAGAATAAAATAAAATAAAAGAGGAACGTGATAACGAAGAGAAGAGAAAAAGATAAAGGAAAAAAAAAAAGAAAAAGATAAAAAAGATAAAAAGAAGAAATTGATTCGTGGTTGGTTTGAAACGGTCAGTTGGTAACAGATAGAATATTGAAATTTTGTACGAACGAAATAGCATATATATATATATATATATATATATATATATATATATATATGCAACACAAAAAGAGAAAGAGAGAGATAGAGTGAGATACATAGTGAATCAGACTGAGTGATATCATTGCGTGCGACGAAGACGAAAAGTGACGAGGTAACGAACGAGTTAATCAACTAATTGCCATTAATATCGCGAGTCATGGCGATTATTCTCTCATTCCAATGAAACACGTGAAATTAACACGGCAACTGGTTATACTAGAGGGATATGGAAATAGATAGATAAAGAAAGATAGAAAGAAACAGAGAGAGACATATAGTATAGGTATACGTGTGTATGAAGTAAAGACAAAGGATGGGCAAATATAGATGAAAAGATAAAACAAAAAAAAAATAATATATATATATATACATAAATGGTGTATATAATAACCAGATGGAATGTTTTTTAAATGATATATAATGCAAAAGTGTTTTAACATTGTGAATTTTAGCGTTTGGGAAAGAGGGAGGTTGGGATGACAGGTGAGGGAAAGGGATTTGCAAATGGATGAACAGATAAAACAAAAGAAATAATATTTATAAACAAATATATATATATATAAACGGTGTATATAATCACAAGATGGAATATTTGTTAAATGATAAATAATAAAAAAGTGTTTTAACTTTGTGAATTTTAGCGTATGGGTGTGGGTTGGTATGAAAGGTGAGGAAAACGTTTAGGATAGTATGAATAATAAAGGACAACACTGTGAAGTAAAAGCAGAACGCTCAACGAAGCACGGAATTTAAGGAGGAAGAGAAGCAGGAGAGGGTTGGAAGAAAGCAACCCCTTAAAGGAGAGAAGATCGGCTCTTGGTAACCGCGTGTAAGAGAGAGAGAGAGAGAGAGAGAGAGAATGAGAGACAGAGAGATAGAATCTTTGCAAAGAGAGAGAATATACTTTGTCGTCTTTAAAAACTTTTTCTTCGATCGTTTCGTCGAATCACCTTTACTATTATTTACTTATTATACGTGCTCAGGAACTTTTATATCTTACTTTATTCTTGTATTATTATTACGCAGAGTCTTTTCACCAAACTCAAGGATGATGTTACCAACCCCGAGAATCCGATCTCGATTTTTCATCGAGCCCTTTCTACCTTTCTTCCTTCCTTGTTCGAGTTCAATTCTTCTTCTTTTTATTTTTTATTTTTTTTTTTTTTTTTTTTATAAGACTTCATTCTTCCCGTAGAAATTTATTTTTTTCTTTCACCATAACTTTTGTATTTTCTTTTTCTCTTTTTTTGTTTTGGTTTTGTTTTTATTATTATTATTATTATTATTATAATATGCATGGGTTGTATATTGTATAATATTATACTAAAATAATTGTGTGTTTATTTATAATGAATTATAAAAAAAAAAAACAATTGAATAATTTTAATTGAAAAAAAAAAGAGAAAAAAGAATTGATTGAAATATAATATTGAAAAACGTGGGATTTTTTTTTCTTTTTTCTTTTTTCTTTTTTTTAACAATTCTTTTACGATTCTTACTCCTTTAGTTTCAGTCTCGTTTCGTACTCGTTGGCTTCTTCCTTTCTTACAATTTCTTTTTTTTTTTCTTTTTTTCTTTTTTCTTCTTCTTCTTTTTCCCCTCAAGGCTAATGGCTCGCAAGGAAAAGTCAGAGAGAAAAAAGAAAAAAAAAAAAAAAAATGAAAAGAGTCACCCCGTTCAGAAACGAGAAACAGCGTTTTCACCTCGTTATCGAAGTATACCGAGACACAGAATCTTGTTCTCTCTCTCTCTCTCTCTGTCTCTCTCTCTCTCTTACTCTTTTGTCGTTCGGTCCTAGCCTTCGAAAAGGTTTCATTAGTAAAGGACCACGCGCGGATCCTTTCGTTTGTAGTCGAGAAAAAAAGTGCTAACGTTTTTTATATTTTCTTCTTTTTTTTTTTTTTTATTATTATTTTTAAAAAGCTTACTCCCTGACACTCGATATCTTAGCCCGTTAAACAAAAAAAAAAAAAGAATTTGTCTAGCTTTTATTCTTTTTTTTTTCTATTATTCAAATATATATATATATATTTATTTATTAAAATAATTCAAATATATTAACGTAAAACAATTAATTAAAGTATACTATATATATATATTGGGTTCTTCGGAAAGTAATTTCGTTTTTTTTTTTTTTTTTTGAAAATGATGACAATTTTTGCTTTCTAACTTACAACCTAGAGCTTTTAAGTAAACATAAACAGTTGAATTTGATAAATTGAACATCTCACCGATCTCACGTGTTTTTATTTGCCAGTTTGCATCAACTGATGCCAAAATTGTGTCAGAAAAAAAACGAAATTACTTTTCGAACAACCCAATACATACAACAAACAAACAAAATAAAAGATAATAAAAGGAAAGAAAAATAACCAAAAGAAAAAAAAAAGAGAAAAAATAACGGAATAGCGATAGATAGAAAAAAGAAAGAGAAAAAACAAACAAACAACAACAAAAAAAAAAGAAAAATTACGGTACGTACGAGTGGGGGTGGGATGGATAAAGACGTGCTAAAAGCCGCAACGAGCTAATAACCTTAGCGACTAGAGATTTTAAAAAGAAAAAAAAAAAGAACAAAAAATAGATATAAAAAGAAAAAAAGGGATAAAGAACACCAGCCAAAGTTTTATATATATATATATATATAAGGTAGAGAGATCATCCTTGCACAGGGGGTTGTTGTGCTCGGTTGCTTGGTCGAATCGCAAAGGCGACGATGATAGTCTTGGAAAAAATGAAAAAAAAAAAAAAAGGAACAAAATCCGCTTTCAAGTCTCAGCAGCTAGAGCGTTATATTCAATAAAACCCAAATGTACCGCGAGAGACCCTTTTTTTTTTTTTTCTTTCTTTGCACTCCCTCGTTTCTATCTACTCTCATTTTTTCTCATCCTAGTCTTTCTCTCTCTCTCTCTCTCCCTTTCTACCCTCTTTCCCCATTTCTTTCTCTTTTTCTTTTTGTTTCCCCTATCCCACCACCACTATCCCACCCCCTTTGCACTATCAACAGCAAGATCAGTCGTCGAAGTTTATTTTGCGTAAGCGACGAAAGTCATCCCCCCTAAGGCTGCTGTACAAACCGTTTTTTTATCTCTCTCTCTCTCTCTCTCTCTCTCTTTTACTTTCTTATTCTAGGTTTTGTTTTAACTAACTAGTTGACTAGCTAATCATCTTCATCTTTTTCTTTTTCGTCATCATCTTTAACTCTCACATCCTTTCTTGCGTATTTTGTTCTCTGTTTTCAAATGTTGTTCACTCACTTGCACAAAATTTTTGTTCTTTCTCTGTCTTATTTATTTTTCTTCGTACTACTAGTTTTTTGTACATCATAGTCTTTCTCTTTCTCTTTCTATTCTCTCTCTCTCTTTTTATGTACACTTTTCTTTAAACTGAAGCATAGAAAAAAAAAAAAAAACGCGAGCTAACCTTCTTCTTCTTCTTATTCTTATTCATCTTCTTATTTTGTCTTCTTATTCCTTATTCTTATTCTTGTTCTATTTCTTTGGTGTCAGAAACAGTGAAACGCGGCTCCTCGGTCCACAAGACGACTCGGGGGGTCAGCAGCCTCCAAGGGGTAACGAGCATCCACGCGTTACTTTCTGTTTTTGATGGAAATTAATTTAGAACGCGCGTTTTAATCAAGAGAGTGCCGCCCGAGGTGCCCCGTATAACTCACCTACTACTACTACTACTACTACTACTACTACTAATACTAATACAACTACTACTTACCTTTCCTTCCGAACCTTTTCCTTTCTTTTACCTTTTCTCTCCCTCGTTCTTTCTCTTTCTTTTTTTCTTTCTTTATTTCTACCTCTATTATTTTTACATCTTAACCTTCTTTATCTTTCCATTTTGTTTGCCTTTATTCGTCTCACTTTTATATTTCCAATCAACATGGGGGTTTCTCAATTTTTCCTACAGTCGTTATAACCCAACCCCACAATCCTCTTTTTATTTTTATCATTATTATTATTACTATTATTATTTTCCTTTAAATCAAATAATAATTGTTCTTATTATTATTATAACGTTAAGAAATAATGTCAATTTCATTTTCATACAACGAAATCTTTATTCGTTATTCAACTTGTTCTTGTATGTGTCCCCTCTTCTTCTCTTTATCTTTATCGTCATCATCTAGTAGTCGAATCAGTTATATTTCAACTTTGTTTTCGTCAGGGTCCTCTCTCTCGACGACATGACGAAAATGACGTTTCTGCTTTGCCTAAAAGAGGAGATACCGTGATTACGGTTAGCTGGAGTTACTACGAACAACAAGAGAAAGAGAAAGAGATAGTACGAAACATGATGAAACGAGAGAGAGAGTTAGTGAGAAAGAGAGAGAGAGAGAGAGGTAGCGATGAAACTCTATGAAGTTTCACTCGGTTGAGCTTGGTATGAGGGTGTTATTGGGTCGCGGCCACTTAATATGCAAATGCAACGTTGAGTCTGGGTTGGGCCTCGACGTCGTCACCCGGACCAACCAACCACCAGACGGCAGTCAACATGGCCAATACTTTAATTTACATTTAAAATTGCTCAAGGCTTGACAGCCGACACCTTGTACTCTCTTTTCCAACCAAACCCACCCCCCGTCAGTTCTTCAGACCCTTACTACCCCTTTCGTTTTTCTCTCTTTCTTATTTTCGTATTCTTGAAACGTAACGATCACCTTGCACGAATTTTCTTTTTGACTGATCGGAAAAAAAAAGCAACATAGTTGTGTTGTGTACATGTATTGTGTACATGTATATATGTATGTATAAAATATCGAGAGATCGTTCATTTCTCACTCTCTCTTTTTTTCTCTCTCTCTCTCTATCTATCCCTATCGTGTTTTCTCTCTTGGAGATTGTTAAAATTAAATTTTACAAATACCTCGAGGCTCGAAAGTGGTCCTACGAGCGTTCAAACGAACAAACAATACAGTTCGAACCGTTGTTTACCAATCGGAATAAAAAAAAAAAAAAAAAAAAAATCAAAAAATGTCGATCGTAGGATACACGTGGAATCTGTTGGTACTGCTAGTGTTCAGAAATGTATATACATAAAGAAAGAGAGAGAAAGAGAGAGAGAGAGAGAGATATGATAAAATGAATATAAAAATAATAAAATAAAATAAAATTAAATTTAAAACAAAATGCAAAAAAAAAGAAGATTAAAACGTTTCTTAGATGATCACAACAACACATATTTAATGCACATATATATATATATATATATATATATATATTTTAGTCAAAATATCATCACCACCACCACCACCACCACCACCACCAACACTATCATCAAAATAAGAGTTGTCTATATTTACACTAACGTTTGTATTACCCTTCCTCCCCTCCTTTCCTTTTGGTGAATTTCGATAGGTTCGACTAACTCACAGGAGTGTTAGGAAAAGGGACGTAGAAGGGACAGAACCGTGAATCCTTCGATCCATCGATACCACAACGCGTCATTTCGATGACGGCCTGGATTCAGTGGAGTGAACTACCCTCTCTCTCTCTCTCTCTCTCTCTCTCTCTCTCTCTCTCTCTCATTCGTATTCTCCTACCAACCCTCATACAGACTCTCGTCCGAGCTTTCGAGCTTTTCCCAACCACTACACAACTACCACCACCACCACCACCACCCTCTATTTCACCCTCTTTCGAACCACACTCTCTCTCCCTCTCTCTCTCTCTCTCTCTCTCTTTCGTTTTCATACTCTTCTCTGGTAGCGAGGTTGAGGACTACGGTGTTTAGTACAAACACGCAAAAGCATCCGAGGGCTTTACCAATCGTGCTTTTTGCCTGACGAAGAGGATTTGTTTCGCATTGCCAGGACTGTTCGACGGCTCGCCATATTGGCCCGTGTCTACGATAATCGTTTACCGTTTGTTGTATACCGTATACGATTTCACCTAACCACCACCATCATCCTGTCTAAAATAATGCTTTTCTCTTTCTCTTTCTCTTTTTGCTTTTTTTTTCTTCTTGTTTTTTTTTTATCTTTGTGGTGTATGGACATGTAACTGAAGATTACGTAAAATTATTTTCTACGTAAATATCGATCGGGTTTTCTTCGTATTAAAGTAAGTAATTACTTTGTGACTTGAAATGTTGTGTATGGCAAGAGACGAGAATTATCCTTTACTACGTAGAAAAAGAACAAATTGTTTTCTTTTCTTTTCTTACTTTTTCTTTTTATTCTTTTCCAAAAGTTTAGTTTTCTCATGCGACATAAAGTTTCGTCGTAGTCGCGTAGTCGTCGTCAAATTATCAGAACGAAAAAGTACGCAGTAGTTACTAATATTAATGATCCCTCTCTCTCTTCTTGCTATTTATAGAAAAGATTTATATCTACATTATTATAATGATCGGAAAGATTGAAAAGTATTTTACAAATGATGT
Source organism: Polistes dominula (assembly GCF_049000335.1). Taxonomy (NCBI): domain Eukaryota; kingdom Metazoa; phylum Arthropoda; class Insecta; order Hymenoptera; family Vespidae; genus Polistes; species Polistes dominula. The sequence goes on along the minus strand of NW_028300914.1, from coordinate 1,431,346 downwards.
CGTAAGAGAATAAAAAAAAAAAAAAAAAAAAGAAGTAGTTTTGAAAAAGATCAAGAAAGTAAGTTAGTTAATAACTAAAAAGAAAAATAAGTATATACTTAAAAGTGGTATTCATTTATCAGGGAAATATCTACAAGAAAGGAAACATAAGAGAAATAATATAGGGACACTTCCTTGTTTAGCGGAAAACCGCAATACCGAATCTCGTATTGGGTCTTCGGCTCGTAGATGTTGGGGTAGTTCGCAATATTTGGCAGCCGATGAAGTGGTTATACACGTAGACAGGAAACGATTGAAACTCCTGCAAAGGGTTGAAATATACGGTACAATGCATTTGACGCTTTGCTCTCTGTTTATCCAACCCTTTTACTCCTCGTTCCTACTACTACTACTACTACTACTACTACTACTACTACTACGTCATTTACCTTCTCTTTCCTATCTTCTGCTTCTATTCCTCTCTCTCTCTCTCTCTCTCTCTCTTCTTTCGTCTGTCACGTTTCACTAGCAAACAGATTTAGTACCATAGCCACCTAATTTATCCTCCAGTTCGGTTCTTCTTCCTTCCATTTTAGGTGATCTCCCTTTACACATTAAACAAGCACCCCACTACAAACCACTTTGTATTACTTAAACGAGTGACAGGGTAAGTGACTAGTAGTCAGCAAGAAAGTGAGACAACAATGATACACGATTAAGGGAAAGCTTAGGTTAGACTTTTAGTTAAGGATCCAACGGTATTCTCTTTCTGATGTTACTTAAAATCGATTAACAGAGACATTTTGATTTTAATAAGAATTACTTTATTCGATATCAGTTACATCAAAAAAAAAAAAAAAAAAAAAAAAAAGAAAAAAATATGTTCTTTTATCAAATTCTTCATTTTCCATGATCCAACACTATTTTACGATTTATTTCATTTAAATGAGATGTTAAATTTTGTAAGTTTGATTAACAAATCGTTCAAGTTTCCTCGCCAAATTATTCATTTTCTTTTCAACCCTCTTCTACCACCTACTTCTTCCTATTATTAAATAGAAAATATTGATTTTTGCGTAAATTCTTTCTAAAACCAATCGACATTTAATGTTATTCTCGCGAACAAGTTATTATTCTGAATTTAAATAAAAAAATAAAAAAAAGGAGAAACTAAATTTTGCCTCGATTAACTCGCCAAAAATTCAAGCGCACGGAACCCCTCCCTCGTTGATGACCCTTCAACCGTACCACTACGGGGGTAGAGTGCGGGGTGGGAGAGGGGGTAGTACGGGACAGGCAATTTGAATATTTATAAGGAAGAAAGGAGGAGGCCTTGTAAAATTTCCAAGTAGGTTTACAGATATCGCCGATTCAAACGGCTTTGAATACATTAATGAAATTCGTGGAGACACTACGCGATTTGACGCACTCTTTCTCTCTCTCTCTCTCTCTCTCTCTCTCTCTCTCTCTCTTCAACTCGAACTCTTTCTATCTCTTTTTCCATCTCTTTTTCTCATTAAGTTTCCACATGAACGATTCCCAAGTCCCGGAAGAGAAATTTTACTTGAACAAACCACCATAGTGGTGTGTTATGTTAGTGAACCTAACTCTTTATCTTTACCACCCCATTTTTTTATTTTTTTTTTATTTTTAAGTAACCATAGTTTCTATAGATCGTCCCAAGACGATCATTTCAAAAGAAATTCAACAATCGATACTTGGAATATTATCTTTCAAGAGAGAGAGAGAGAGAGAGAGAGAGAGAGAGAAAAGAAGAAGAAAAGTAATCAAAAATTTGAATGAATTCGATGAACTATTTTTTTGCGTATCATTCGTTAAATGATTTGTCTTTTTTTTTTTGTATAGTAACATAATTTATTGGGTATTTATTAAATAATATTATTAATAATAATTAATTATATTTTCTTATTTATTATTTTTATTATTTATTTAAATTATTTGTTATAATATATAATAATATGATATTTAATATCGAGAAACATACAAATATAATATAGTTTAAAGTATCCAATTATATCGAACTTATCACGTTCGATGCTTTTAACATTATTTCATGCGATATGTACCAAAAAATAGAGAGAGAGAGAAAGAGAGATAGCATAAGTTTGCATGAGCAAAAAAAAAAAGAGTTGCATTGGTAGAGGATAGATGTGTACGAACAGAATACACATACGTACGTACGTACGTAGGATATGTAGTTAGGTAGATAAATAACTATATATATATATAGTTAATATGTATATATGAAAAAACAAACAGCTTTTTCGCCGTTTGATTATCGATCAAAGTTAAAATCTCCAATTGATATTCGAGATTGCCTTAATTGCGTGTATTTGCTCGCGAAAATAAATCACGCGGAGAGAAGAGTAGTATAACATCACGTTTAAAATTGTATTGCGCAGATGCGTAACATACATTATATATATATATATATATTCCTGGCAAGTGTATAAGTATGAGAGAGAAAGATAGATAGATAGAAAGAGTGAGAGATAGGGCCACGGAACAAATAGGAGATGAGTCGACGTCGGGTGAGCCGCTAATTATTCGTGGAAATTCATGAATTCCGCTGTTCGATTCCGCCTCGCGTTCAATTGTAAGCTCGTAAGGGTGGGGGTTGGGCAAGGGGGAAGAGGTAGAGAGGGTAGAGTAGAGTAGAGTAGAGTTCATTTGTTCGTTCATTCGTTCATTTCGTTCGTACGTGTACGTTCATTCGTTCCTATGTACCACTCGCTAACTCGTAGGTGGATTGGGTGGTGGGGTGATGGAAAGAGAGAGAGAGAGAGAGAGAGAGATAGGGGTGTAGGGTAGTGATCGTAGAGGGGGTGGTTGTGTTGGTTGTGTGGAGTATGGGAGTTACTGGAGGTCCCAGATTATTCCCAATTTTCTGACTTTAACATGCGCTTCGCTACGGCTGGGATTTTTATTCCAAATTATTTTCATATTTCCCTGCCGGTCGGCATTAATCAAACGTTAAAAGCCACTCTTTCTCTCTCTCTCTCTCTCTCTCTCTCTCTCTTTCTCTTTTTACCATCACCACTTCTCATTACTTCCCTTTCCCCTTCCCTTTAGCATCACCACCGAACTGGTTCACACCCTTTTTCTCTTTCTCTTTCTCTTGATCTCATTTAACTTTCTTTTTGTTTTTCTTTTTCTTTTTCTTTTTCTTTTTCTTTTTCAATCTTTTCAATTGAAATCAAAAATTGAAACATACCTACGTGATTTTACGTATCATCAACAATTTTTATTATACTTCATTTATTTTCTTTTATTTTGTTTACTTTTATTTAACATTTAGTCGTTCGTTTATTCGTACAACACATGTCTTCCCTCTCTCTCTCTCTCTCTCTCTCTCTCTCTCTCCACACACACTGTATTTTTTTTCTCTTATCGGATTAGGCATCGGGTAACTGATTGTAAACACGATGTAGGTAAGACGCGGAAAAGGGGAATTGAAGTTTGCCAAGGTTGTAAGAGGAATCACGCTGGTAAATATCTTTCTTCCCATTTCGGTTACACTTTACCTCATGTCTCTTCAATCTCTCTCTTTCTCTCTCACTCTCACTCTCTTTTTTCCTTTTCCAGTCTCCTGCTCTGATTTCGGAGAGAGTTTCGGTCGTCACAAACTGTTTCGTACATTTCGCTTCGATGAATCGAACATCTTGCTCGAATCTCACACAGTTCCTCTCTTTCTGTCTATCTATCTGTCTGTCTCTCTGTCTATCTATCTGTCTCTTTCTTTCATTCTGTGTCTGACTGTCTCTCTCTCTCCCTTTGATTGGAAAAGGGAAGAAAGATGCCCTGGATCAAATTAATTCTAATTTTCTTCTTCTTTCTTCCCTTTTTCTTTTCTTTTCTTTTCTTTTCTTTCTTTTTTTTTCTCTCTCTACCCAGTGTCCGATAATTTTTCAGGTCGTCGTATATAAATCGAACGATATATATCAACGTACCTTATCTTTCTAGGTCTTCTAAATGAATTCAGGGTTTATTTTCGTACCTTTTTTTCCGACTATTGCATACTTTGATCTTCGACGAATGAATTATATAATTTGAACGTTTAGTTAAAGGAATAAAAATAGAAAAAAAATATTAATTAGTGATTTATTAGAATATCATCTATTATTATTATTATTATTTGGTTCAAATTAATGTATAAATTTATTCGCGTTGTTGAATATTCTATCGTTAATAGAAACATTCCTTTTCTATTGAAAAGAAATTAATGAAAATATGTGAATACTGATCTCATGAAATTTTTCCTTAATAAATATAAATGTATGTATATAAATTAGCCTGGCATTCATAAAGTATTAATTACGTGCCACACACACACACACATACCCTACCATTCCCTAAAATTAATTTATAATTTAATCATTTAAAATATAACAAACGTACGATGATACAAAATAAACCGTATGACAATAATTTAATTGATTATTATTATTATTATTATTATTATTATTATTAATATTAATATTAATAATTCATGAAAATGTTCATGTAAATTCGTACGAAAATATTATAAATATTGAATAAGTTAATATTTTAATAAAAATATCTTTTGTGGTGTATACCTTCCTCCTCTCATTCTCTCTCTCTCTCTCTCTCTCTCTCTCTCTCTCTTTTCTCTCTTTCTATTTTTTTCCTTTCTCTTTGAGGTAAGAGGATTATGTCAAAAAAAGAATTAAAAATGTCAAGTTGAAAAGTGGTGCTTTGCGTAGTCGAGGGTAGGTAGGAGCATATTGAAAGGACCATAAAGAAGGAGGCTAGTGCCAAAGGAGGAGGAGGAGGAGGAGGAGGAGAAGTAGGAGGTGGTGGTCGGAATGAGGGTGAAAGAAGAAGAAGAAGAGGATCCCTCAGGCGGTTGGTGGATACACCCCCCAACGTGGAAAGAGAGATCGTCCTTTGCTTCTGACTGAAAGGGCAAGACGGTGCTCGGAGGGCTAGTAAGAAAAGTAAGAGGAGAGAAAGAGAGAGAGAGAGAGAGAGAGAGAGGTTGTAAGGGAAAGGGAATTTTCTCTCTCACTCCCTTCTCTTTTCTATTTTTTTTTTATTCTACTTCAAGCACGATCTCTTCATTTTCCTTTGCTACTCTTCTTTGTCGATTCTTTATCTCTCTCTCTCTCTTTCTTTTTTTTTTTCACCGATGCACCATAACTTGTAAAAAGTATAAAGAGGGGATGGTTGTGGTGATGGTGGTAGTGGTAGTGGGGGGTTGTAGAAAAAAAAATCCTCTCGTACTACAAGTCAGTTTGCCTTTTACATTACATTTATTTTACTTCATTTTTCGCAGGAATAAATGTCTTCGAGGCTTTGCCAGTCGGTTAAGAAAATACTTTCATAATGCTTCAACTATCTCTTTCTCTCTTTCTCTTTCTCTTTTTCTTTCTCCTTCTGTCTGTCTATTTTTCCGTCTTCTTCTTCTTCTTCTTCTTCTTCTTCTTCTTCTTCTACTTCTACTTCGTGTTGCCCTTTTTTTTTACTCTTCTACCCTCTCGTATTCCCTTTGTCTTTATCATTTCCTTCTTTTCTTTTTTTCTTTTTTCTCGATTACCTTTAGAACAACGTGTAGGATAAAGAAGTTATGATTGTTTGTGTGTATGTGTATGTAAAATATAAGATAGAAATATTACTCTCTTTACTTTTTTGTTCCACATCGGCAAACTTTTTGATGTAACTTTTAAATATATTGTTCTACTGTTTATCGTTTACCCTTACTACCACTACCACCACCACCATCCCCCCCTTCTCCCCCACCTTTAGGAAAATAGCAAAATATTTATGTTTTCATTCACGTAAGATCATTATTAATTTTCTCTCTCTCTCTCTTTTCTTTCTATCTTTCTATATTGTGAATTGGTTTTATTGTAAATTGAAATTTATAAATTTAAAAATACAACTCGTACACATATATCATGATCTTTACTATTATTACTACTACTAGGGTATATTTTGGTATGGTTTAAACCTTTCGACGATGATTAATCGACACGTAATTAAGAATATGATATCTCCCTATAGACAGGGAGAAGTCTCGAAATTTCGGAAATAGTTGCTACTTTCGTACTATATCCATCGAAACGAAAGACCACCACCACCACCATCACCATCACCACTACCATTGCCACTACTACTACCAGTACTATCAACGATATAGGTAAAGTCTACCTGACTCAACTGGCTTCTCTGGTAATTCGAGAGGAAGCTTTGGACGCCGATGAGAGTTGGCTGATTGCGTGCCACGAGGGAGAAACCTAAACTATCTATCTCATTCTTTCTCCCTTCTCCCTTCTCCCTTTCTATCTTTTCCTATATATATCTATATATGTATCCATCTTCCTTCTTGCTCCTTTACCTTTTAACTTTAACGAAGTTAACGATAAAATCGTTCGACGAAACTGGTTATAACCCAATGTCCAATGGGGATTCCTTCTTGCAACTTTATCATTTTTTTTTTCTATTTTTTTCAGTTTCATTTTCATTTCAATTTCTATCACACATCTATATAGATATATAATAAATGTTTGTGTACTTTGTTAAATTTTTTTAATACATTTTAGTAAATTTTTAATTAGTAACATTAATTCTTAAATAATTATATATGAAATAAGTAACATATTTGAAACACACACATACACACATATGTATATTACGAAGGAGTAACTCATAATGACCATGAGAAATAGAGAGAGAGAGAGAGAGAGAAAATCGATTATTTCAAATGTCAGCGATGCACCCTGCACGACAAAACGCATAGACAGTTTAGTTGCTCTAGCACTAGTCCATGTACGTACTAACCAACCTAGTGGTGGTAGTGATGCTGCTGGGGGTGGTAGTGGTCTCTTCACAATGGAACGGGTTGAATCAAAGGAGGACATTATTCCCGGACACGTAGGAATACTCTGAATCCCACGTGCAATAGAATGCGGCCATTGTACCAAGCGTTACAGTTGCCGAGCATTGATTCCTAATCGACGCACGGACGCGCATAGTGTTTCTCCCTTCGCACCTACCTACCTACCTACCTACCTACCTACCTACCTACCTACCTATCAACCTACCTATATATACCATCCTATGAACTTTTGATAAAAAATCAATCCGAGTTATTTCAAATGATTCTTACATTCAAATACAGTAATTGGAGAATGTCAGGATTCACATGATCACTTGGTGTATGTCAGAAATGTACCTACCTACCTTTGTATTTATACCATTTATACATCCTATGAACTTTTGATAAAAAAAAATCAATCCGAGTTATTTCAAATGATTCTTTTTTATTTCAACAAAAATTGGAGAATGTCAAAATTCAAATGGTAACTTGATTTATGTCAGAATTGTTCATGTATAAACCTAAATATTCAAGTATTTATTATATGTTGACTATCAACCTCATATAAATCTTAACAATCTATATATGTATATGTGTTATTTATGAAGAAAATAATTAATCCATGCTAAAGTAGGTATCAATAATAACATAAACCTTTGAATAAGGGTAGCACATGCTTTCCCATTAATTGGGTAAGATCGAACAAGCTAACGTTATTTCCTAAAACAAACATAACGTTGAATTTTGACTTTAATCATGGTAATACCATATATAAGCCTTATGACAAGATACATATATGATGAGTCATTCTCTATATAGTAAATATGTACATATATATATTGATATCGTTTCTAAGATCATCATATTCATTCTCGTTGTCTTAGTCCAAGTGACGAAGGATACTATCATGACGTATACACGTGAGAAAACGATATTTCACAGACAGTTTGATAAGCCTCGCACATTAAGCTGAGGATAAGTAATTATCGATTGAACATTAACCAGAGTTGACCGTCGTCATCGTCGTCGTCGTAGTTGTCGTAGTCGTCGTAGTCGTCGTAGTCGTAGTCGTTGGTCTTCAGGCCACTCCCTTCTGAGGTGTCCCTGTGCGTGTCACCGCATTAACCACCTATATATAGATATCGTTCTCATCAAAGTTCAAACGTTGCATATCTCCGATGCGTCATTGTAACCTCTATGCACGGCTTAATTAACGAGACTTGCTGGTTGGTGGTGGTGGGTGGGTGGTGGGTAGTGGGTAGTGGGTGGTAACACCTAACCGAAATTAGTTTCCTTCGCTTGGTCAACCAATCTTCCATATCAAATACTATTATATATATATACAGCATTTATAATTCTAAATCTTATTTCTGTTTTTGTTTTGATAAAGTTAGTTTTAAAAATTGTATTTGTAGTTACAATTGTAATTTAACAATTGTTTAACAAGTAACAATTTATAGTTTTTATATTTATATAAATTATATTAATTTATATATTTAATAATTTAGCAATTGTTAACAAGTAACAATTACAATTGTAATTGTAATTGTAGTAATATATCACTACGAGTAAGTTAGATGAAGATTTTGAACACGATTTAGTATAATATGGATATTGTAATATTGATAAAAAAAAAAGAAAAGAAACACGTGTTATGATTAAAAAAAAACCAGATATTTTTAATGTATTTTTTTTTTTTTTTGAAGTGAAAACTTCTTTAGAATAGGGAGTTATTAATTGTAATTGGGATAGAGGTGTGAGAAAGGTGTTAGCACAAAAAAGTGATTCTCGTATTTGTAACTGAGAGAGTAATAATTATAATTTACTATAGGATTGAATATAAATGAATTATACTTTTTTTTTTTATTTTATAGAGATAATTTTTAATTATTTCTAATTTCATATCTCTTGTCATTTTAATAAAGCATATTTATTAAGGAATTTTTTTTTTTTTTTTTTTTTTTAATTAATTAACAACAGGAATGGAAAAATTCTACGTACCTACGTTAAAACACGTGTTATAAATGTTCACTTTTCGTTAGGATATATATATAAACAAATAATTCAAAATTCGTAAAATATATTAGATCGTATATTTTTTGATGTTTTTTTTTTATAAAAAAGAACAAAAAATATGTAACAAATAGTTCATCTCTTATATATATATATATATTATGTAAGAATAAGATTCGTAATGCAAGAGTGTCAAATAGTATAATGAATATTTATTATTTTTATTAATTTTATTTTAGTTAATTTTCTTCTATGTTTCAGATTGTCGAGTATCTGGTTTATTATCTACAAAGCATCGGAACAATCAACATTGGGATATATGGGTGAGATAATGAAATTTTCCATTTGTATATTCACCGATCGTGAAAGATATCACAATCATATCTGTTCGCATTTATTTACACAAAACGAGATTTTAATAATCTCCGACGAACGTAGGAATGTTGGATATAATCATCGACCGTATTAAAATCAACGAGATATACATACACACACACACATATGTATATATGTATATATATATATATATAAATGGAAAGAAAAAGAGAGAAAATTTTTCTACAGACATTGTATAATAATAATAATAATAATAATAATATTCGAAACAAATTTCATTTTACCGAACTTTACGTTTCATATATATATGTAAAATTCGTTTAATGTAAGATAGAGAAAAAAAAATAGTAATTTTGAATTAGGAAAGATAAAAAAAAGAAAAAAAAATCTTTTATCCCGTTTATAATTATTACATTTTTTTTTATTCGTTCCTCGATTAAAAAATATAATACGATCTACGGATATATATATATATACATATACATCACATACGCGTGAATATAAAATACTTTTTGAATAAAAATCAATTGAAACTTTGAACAAAAAATTCATACATATCACCAAAAAAAAAAAAAAGGAATCGTATAAAAATTGATCATACGGATTTATTTCATTTGATTATATTTATTTTTAATTTAATACTTTTAGCAAAAAAAAAAGGAAAAATTAGTTATTTATCAAAACTTTTATTTATTACAAATTTGACAATTTCAATTCTTTTAAGAAAAATTTCAATTCAACAATAATACCAATAATCGAATAAAAAAAAAAATACTTTGATTAACAATCATTGAATCAATATAAAATCAATTATTTATAATATTTTATTTGAATAATTTTTAACAATAAATTATAGCTGATTGTTAATAATTACAAATCATGATATATTCGTAATTTAATGATATCCATCTATTTATCTATTTATCTATTTATATATGAGGGTATTTTATTCTTTCACGAGTTACTCGAACCATCCCCCAAGTCTAGGGGTATTAAAAAAAAAAAGAAAAAAAAAAGAAAAGGAATCAAAGCAATGAAAGAATCTTGCTTTTCGAGTAAGAAATCAGAGCTTCCTTTCCTTGTTTTTTTTTCTTTTCATATATTTTCTATCTCTTTCATTTTTTCCTAATTATTTTATTTCTCATTCTAACTCCTTCCATTCCCTTAAAGCTTATATTCTTAATTAATAACCCCCCCCCCCCATTGCGCGTTCTACAACGATACATAGGGGTGGGTATTTCATTGGTAGGCTTTTTTTTATCCCTTCTTTCATATTTTTTTTTTTCGTTAAGAAAAAAATCTTCGAGCCAAGTTCGAATTCTTTCCTTCTTAAAAGGAAAAAAAGAAGAAGGTTCTTCTTGGTAAAATGAGACGAAGTAGTGGTTGGTTGGTTGGTTGGTTGGTTGGTTGGTGGTTAAGGTTAGCAACAGCAGCAGCAGCAGCATCAAACCAAAACCAACTCTCATCGATGCTATTCACAAAGAAGACACAGAAGGGGGTGGTTTCTTCCATGATGTCGAAAAATAAATGAGCGTAAAGATAAGGCTACGAATTTATCTTTTTTTTGTCTCCTTTTTCTTTTTCTTCTTCTTCTCCTCATCTTTCCACGATATTTCGTTACTTTTTTGGCTGTTCTTTTCTTCTTCTTTTTTTTTTTATTTTTATTTTTCTTACCTTTTTCTTATTACGATCACACAATTATTATTAAGTCAATCTTTCTGTCTTCTATATCTATATCTTCTTAATAATATATACAAATTACGTGTCACGTTGTTTGTTCGCAATGGACTCCTAAATTACTGAACCGATTTTAATCAAATTTTCCACACTGTGTGCAGTTTCATCCAACTTGAAAGATAGGATAGTTTATATCATATGACAGATGGCGGTATAAGGTAATTCGTTGACTTAAAGACGTGTGTATCGGACTGATTGTGAGCCACAACAACGCGTGGCGAAGCCCTTGTATATATATACATATGATTCACTTTAGAAAATTTCTAATATCAATTAACAAAACACAATTACCGTGTATAATTATCGAACACATAGAAAGTCTATTGACCGTCGTATTTCTCTAGGAGAAACTGGACACGTTTTGAGCCTTTCCGTTCCGTTCTGCTCGCGGTTGAACTTTGCTAACATTCTCTCTCTCTCTCTCTCTTTTTGTCTTCCTCTTGTTGTCTCTTTTTCTCTTATGAGTCATAGTACAAAAGCAACCAGCTTCTTTTTTTCCTCGCTTTCGTAATTGCTGGCCATCGTGTTTCTACGTGTATATATGTGTGTAAGAGTATGTATACATGCATGCATATATGCATATATGTATATATGTATACAGGTATGCGTGTGTTCCACCATCAGCGCACTTTGGACCGCGATATAGACGGAAAATTCAATATCGTATACCACATGCCCCCTCCCACCCCCCTCTCCCCCACCCCATCCACCTCGAACTCTTCCACGTCCTCTTATTCCTCTTACCCCTCTAAAGGTTCAGACCCTTTGTATCGAACGCGTCGCGGCTTCTCCAACATGCGAACTTCCGATATTGCAGAAAGCGTCCTTAATTTGGCTTTTCCGTTGTTCCATCATCAAACCCGATCTATGTATATGTGTGTCTGAATATGTGTTTGTGTGTGTGTGTGTGTGTGTGGATGAGAGTGGTGCAAGTTAGAGTTACTAATTTTTATACAGGTTTCTTCATTAAAAAATATCAAAGTGTGTTTACTTGAAAGGAGGAAAACAATTTGGCATTTAACGAAAGGAACAAAAAGAAAAAAAAGAAAAAAAATATAAAAATTGTTTCATCTTTGTTAGTTTTTGTTGCTTATTATAATATAATAATTTAAAATTAACAAGATAAGAGTACTTTTATTATATATATATAAAGTTAGATAACAGTTTACTTTCTCGAGTAACCGATAAGATATTAAAAATATATTTCAATCGTAGTCTAGTAACTTTGATCGAAAACGGACAATATATATATATACATACATAAGAATAAAAGTAAAGGAACTAGGGGTTGGTAGAAGGAGAAATAACAAATTAATAAAAAAAAATATAAAATACAAAATACTACTTTTGCGTGGAGGGATGAAATAAAGAAAGAAAGTAATGATTACTCTAGAAAAGATGAAGAAAGATAAAGAAAAAATATACTTGATAAAAGGAAAAGGAAAAGGTACAAAAAAAAAAAAAAAAGAAAAAAAAAACGAAAGGTAAGAAGAAAGTTCGCCGCCATTATATTCATCACTCGCGGTTCTTCATCCGGGTATTCTTATTATCGCGATATACAACCCTTGGCTGACTTTAGAAGAAAGAAGAAAGAGAATAAGAATAAGAATAAGAAGGAAAAGGGACTATTACGTAAGCAGCTTGATCTGTCGGGAGATCTTCTGAAATCGAAGACGATTGTAACTATAAAGGATGCCAGAAGGAAGGAAAGAAGGAACGAAAGAAAGAAGGAAGATAGCTAGCTAGCTAGCTAACACAGCTAGCTTCGGGGCGTGCTTTTCTCGGTACTCCCTTTATTACAAAAATCCCTTTTTCCCCTGAACCCCTCCCCCTTCGCATTTATCTATATTTCTTTCTTTCTTACTATCTTTCTCTTGCATTTTCGCTCGATACAGGAAGGGGACAACACGAGCAGCAAGCACATCTTTCTCACTTTTTCCTCACCCCCATTCCCTATCCCACCTCAACCCACGCCACCCCACCCTCCTTCTCTTTCTTTTTCTCTCCTCTTTCTACTTTTACCCTCTGAAATCTTCATCTTTCTATTTCTTTCCTTTTACTCAGCGTTGTATTTCAAATCGATAGATACTTTTATGCAATCACGTCTTTCTAACGTAACACCGGTCTCCGTCGCGACGCCTTCGAATCCTACACCCACTCCCTCCCATCCTTCCTTCCTTCCTTTACCCCCTCTCCTACCTTACCTTCTTACCCTCTACTCTTTCCATACTTTATTTGTCTCTTCTTTCTATCTATCTATCTATCTATCTGTCTGTCTGTCTCTTTTCTTTCCCTCTTTTAACTCAGCATCCCACTCCCATTCACCAGCCCTCTTCTCTGTGTGCGCGCGCGTGTACAATCATCTTCTTCGTGTCTCCTGTTTATTCGTTTGTCGTTACTTTCACTCAAACTCCACACCCATCCCTTAATCCCCTCTATACCATTTCGTTCTTTCTTGTTTGCTTTCTTTTCTATCAAAAAGTAAACCCCTCTCTCCCCCATTATTCTTTACCTGGTCGTTACTGTCGTTGTTGCTTTTCTACTATTTGGTAGAACATAATTCGACGTTAGTATAATATGACGATAGTCATTTACAGTCAAATACAGTTAGTTCGTGTTATATAATTTATTTATATTTATTTATTTTATTTTTACAAGTAAATATAATAAATATAATAAGTTAATAAGAGATCAATAAATTCTAAGTTAGTTAAGATATTTCTTCTTAGTTATTTTATTTTGAAAAATAAATTTATCGAATTTTTATGATGATAAACCAAGGGTTCGGCAATTTTTTGAGTCGGAAGAGTCAAAAATTACAATTGACAAAATTTCAAAGTTTTTAATGAGCCGCATGCGGCTCGCGAGCCGCAGATTGCCGACCCCTGTGATAAACTTAGAGAATTATGATGTCACCATCCACCACTTCGAAAAAAAAAAAAAAAGAATCAATTTTAAGGTGTGATATAAAAAATATAGTTTCGTACGAATTTAAAAGAAAGAAAGAAAAACAAAACAAGAAAAAGAACAGAAAAAGAAAGAAAGAAACTTTCACGAGAGCTGTAATTGTCAAGCGCAAAAATTCTAAAAGAGACTTCGTCGACCGTTTCTTATATTTCCCTCTTTTTTTTGTCCACCCTCACCCTTCTATCACCCTATATCTACCACTTCCACCCTACCTACCTACCTACCTACCCATGAGAGAATGAAACTTTACGATGAACGAAGAACCCTGGAATTTCGATATAATCCGAGACACAAACCTTGGACGATCTTTTCGTTCGGATAAACGAGCCAAAAGGGATAACGAAGGAAAACTATTACCGTCCCTTTTTTCTTTTTTTTTTTGTTATCCCTTGTTTTTTTTTTTTTTTTTTTTTTATCATTCATTTCTTACGAATTCAAAAAGTTTAGGTCTTATTAAAAGAAAAAAACGAAAAAAAAACCAAAAAAAACAATAGAAAATTTATAACACTTTGCACGAAATGAAATCATTGTGAATCTTATTTTCATATTTTATATTTTTCAAATAAATAAATAAATAAATAAAAATTCATTTTCCAAACTTCATCAGTTGATACACTAAAAACAGGAAGAAGAAGTGGTGGTGAAAGAGGTGGGGAGTAAGGAAACTAATTAATAACAATTATTATCACGTTAATCTAAAAAATGACAATAAAATCCAAGATAAAGAGAGAACATCAACTACAAAAATGATAAAGAGAGAGAAAAGAATAGAAAACTAGCGAAAAAGAATAATAAGAATAAGAAGAAGAAGAAGAAGAAGAAGAAAGAAAAAAGAATAAAAGGGGTGAGTTAGGTGTTACGAGGATTTACGAGGGGTCCTATTTCATGTGTCTAACCAGCCATGGGGACGTTCGAGCGAACACAGGGGAAATGCAACGAAGGGGAAAATACCCTTTTTCGAGAAGTAGTAGTAGGGGTAGTAATAGGGGTAGGAGGGAGGTTTAGCAAGAGTTAAAGTTAAACAGAGAAGGTAGAAAACGTAAAGTTAGGGAAGGGGTAAGGTGTTAGAGGTAGGAGTAGGGGAGTGGTGTTCACTCCCTGTGCTTGTGGTGGGGGAGAGGGTTGAAAAGAATACTCGTGCGAGTTAGGGGTGGGCTGCTATCGTATATAAACGAGCTGTGCAATAGTTTTCAGCTCTAGCCAGTAGTCATTTGTAACTGGAAGCTCGCCGAGGTTGGCTTTATTGCGGCCATAAAGATTCTTGGGAGCTTCCACGGTTCTTCCTCGGCAGCTTGCGTGTGGCTTTTGCGGTTACGTTGTTGGCGAACAAGCTTCAGCCTTAGGGGTAGTTAGCCGAGTAAGGAATATGCTACTCCATCTTTTTCTTTTTTCTTCTTCTTCTTCTTCTTCTTCTTTCGTTAGGTTTTTTCCTTGGTGTCTTGGTTTCTTGGGTTTTCTTCTTTTTTTTTTTCTTTTTTTTTATTTCTTTCTCTTCTTGGTTTTTCTAACCGCAATTTATGCAAATTAACTCCTACGCTCGGGCATTTATTGTCGTGAAATATTAGTAAGATGAAAAAATGTTGTTTTTAATATTTCGAACGAAGTTGCGAATTATTAATTTTTATTTTCTTTTTATTATTTTATAGTTTTTTCTTTTTTTTTTTTTTATTTGTTAAGAATTCTTAACGGTGGATTTTGTCAGGTTTATTATTTATCAATTATTTACAATATTCAATTATTTTACATATGACACATTTTGTTTATCTTCAAATCTGATTAACGAACGAAATTAATAAACGTTACTAATCATATCGAATTATCCAGATGATTAGTTTATCAACTCTGCTTTCTACTACATATATATATGTAGTATATATATATTATACATCGTAGGTATCGATATTCGATTAATCAATGAGCATGTGGGTGCTTTCTTATTCGACACGAGATATCGCGAGTAGACGTACACCATGTATATTCTCAGTGATGTTCATCGATAGTATCAGGATTTAGGGGGTTGGTACTTTAATATATATGCACATATATACACACATATACATGCAACGAGTAACGGGAATGCATTAGTCATCGATTGCCGGTATTACGAGGAAGTACTTACGCATAAAGCTCGTAGTTCACTTTGTACGTTATGCTTGACGAGTTAGCTAGACGTTATCCACTTAGAAATAGATAAAGACAAAGAGAAATAGAGTGAGAGAGAGAGAGAGAGAGAGAGAGAGAGAGAATATTTCAATCTAACAAGTATATACATAGCATATATTATACTATTATGTACACTAAATTAAATGAATCGATTATGTTCTCATTATTTTCATTAAATAAATTTTCATTATTTCATTAAATAAATAAAAAAAAAAAAAGAAATGATATTATTTATTATCGTAACACTCGAAGGAAAATTGTGTATACAAAAGATGCAATAATAATAATAATAATAATAATAATAATAATTAAAATATCTTTTTTAATAATAAAATGATATTTTAATTATATTATAATTATAATTATAATATCAAGGGGGGAAATCTCAAAAATATAATAATATCAAAAATATCAATAATATCAATAATAATATCAAAAAAAAAAAAAAAAAAAAAGAATAATTATAATATCAAAAGGAATTAACTCGTGCTACTGTATTTTTTTTTTTTTTTTTTTTTTGTTATTTATTCTTTTTTCTTTTTTCTTATCGTTCGACCATTCTGCATAATAATGGAATACGTTTTATTAGTTTGTTTGGTAGCCGAATACATTTGGAGAATTTTATTCGTGGAAGAAGAGTGCGCCGATGAAATAGCTTATTAACAAAGTTAAATTGAGCAAAGTTTCTGGCTCTGATTACCTATGCCTCCTCCTTCTTCACCTTTCCTATTCCTTTTCCACCTCCACCTCTACCTTCATCCCTCTTTCATCCCTTCCTACCTCTTTCTCTTTCGTAAACCCGAGTCCCACCCCCCATACCCACCTCTTACTTACTTACCTTACTCTACCTCGCAGTTTAGTTTTCCACGCTGACAATTTTACTTTCTCACGGAGAGCAGCAGCAGTCCTACGAAACTAATTTTCATTTCCACCAACGTTACCTTCACCCCCTACCACCACCACCACCACCACCACCACCACCGCCATCACCCCCATCAGTAGCATCAAAACTACCATCCCACTCACCACCTTGAGATGCAATTTTTAATCAAACTACGTCGAGGCATATTATTTGATCGTTCTTCTTCATCGTGGTTGTTTTATTTTGTTTTATATTATATATACATATTAGATTATCTATCTAATCTAAATATCTCAGATAAGTTAGTACGATCATAATTTTCGTATGATTCATTAATCACGAGATACATGCGTGAAACATTCATTTGACGATTTTTGTTATTTTTTTTTATCATGTAGTAAATAGTATTTACATTTTGTGTAAAAATTTTAATTACATTTTGTAAAATATTTCATAGCCTCTCCTCTCATCATCCCCCTGTGGATAGGGGTAGTAGAATATATCCACAGTATCCTCTGCTTGTCGTAAAAGGCGACTAATAGGGGGTTTAAACTTAGAATTAATTTTACCATTATTATATTGTGAGAGTAACCTTATTATTTAAATAAAATATATT
This sequence comes from Polistes dominula, assembly GCF_049000335.1. NCBI lineage: Eukaryota > Metazoa > Arthropoda > Insecta > Hymenoptera > Vespidae > Polistes > Polistes dominula. Next base: position 1,413,814 of record NW_028300914.1, on the reverse strand, counting down.
CTTAAATTAATGAAACCATAGAAAAAACGAAAAAAAAAACGAAATATAATTCAAACTTTTTTCTTGATATCAAATTTGAACTCGAACAACACAAGTCGAACACGAACTTGAACATTTGAACAAAAATGAACTCGAAGAAAAATTTGTATTTATTTTATTAAATACTTTTCCCTAAACCTATACACACAAACATTTATATATATATCTAACAATATTTTTATATAATCTATTATATTTATTTTACATATAAATATATTATAACATAAAATACAAAAAAAAAAACACACACACACAAAATAGTAGAATAAATTACAAACAAAAAGTTAGATAAAAATTTTCGTAAAAAAGTACAAATCACGTAACAAAAAAAAAAAGAAAAAACCAAATAAAAAAGAAAGAAGATAAAAGGGTTGTTCTTATAAAAAAAAAAAAATAAAAAAATAGATGGTTACCCCCATAGCAAAACGTAGAACATACCACGAGATCTTGTCACGGAACAGAAACCTTTAGGAAGTTTCTAACGGTACTCGACTCATGCAACCTGTTGCCTCCCAAACTCTCTCTCTCTCTCTCTCTCTCTCTCTCTCTCTTCCTCACATGCATACATAGATACTCACACATATACACACGTGTGTACAGGTCAATGTATCAAACGACTACGACGACGACGACGACGAATGGTTCACGATGCCGAGTGTTTGCAAAGCGTAAAATAACATTCGTTGCTCGCGTAAAATTGCTCGTCCCGTTTGTTTGAGAATTACAGTATGCGTTTCGAAAGCTTTTGATCGTATATCAACGCAACCACCACCACCACCACCATCACCATCACTAACATACTAACCATCATCACCAGTCTTTTCTATCTTTCTATTCGTCAAATTGACTAACTCACTTTTTCATTTTTACCCATTACCCATGAACTGTCGCGTATTACCACGAACCTTAAACGTTGTCGTGTGTGCATTAAAAAAAAAAAAAAAAAAAAAAAAAACAAAACCAGAAATGCAATTATTTAATGACGTTTAATATGTCCTGTCAAAAGAGAAAAATCTCTCTTTGACTTTATAAGCTTTTTATCTCGTTACACTTATTTTAAACCTTCACTTGAGTCATGGGGAAATTATAAAAAAAAATGAAAAAGTAGATTAACGTCGGTGAGAAAATTCATCTAATTGTAAATTCTCAGGTTTTTTTCATATACATACGTGAAATTATCGTAAAACGAAAAAAAGTATTATTGTATAAACATTTTTTTCTTTTTTTTTTTTTTTTTTTTCAATTATTTTTAACTCTTTTTAGTAGTGTTAAATATCTTTTAAATAATATTGCGCATAATTTGTTGTTATCGTTTTATTTGTATTGATATCTATTAATATGATATATCTTGAGACAAAAAGGAAGAAGAACGATCTTATCCTTATCTAATGAGATAACTTTATTTTTGCAAGTAATTCACAATAGATATCACATCGATTTTTTTTATCGCCAAGTCTTTTTTTATCTCTTTTATCAAATGTACCAATGGTTTTTTTTTTTTTTTTTTTTTTAATAAGTAATAATATATAAAAAAAAAAAAAAAAAAAAGGCTAAATGAACAGAGACAATCAATCGATGTGATTCTAAATAAGGTAAAGAAAATATAAATAAAAATACTTTGTTTGTTTTATTTTTATTATTATGAAAAATTGTATATCTCGAGATATAAATCATTTATATAAATAATAGTTTTAATTATAAATATAATAAATAATAATAATAATAATATATTATATAATAAAAAAATAATATTAATCAAAAAATATCTAATCAAAAAAACAATTATTAATTTTTCAATAAACTTTTGTCAGCACCTATATACCTTTATACATACACAGAACATATACATAGGTATATAAATATATGTACAGGTGGTTCGTATATACGATAAGGTGTTTCGTGTACTTTACAAATAGAAAGGAAGATTAAGATCGACATAGTGTTAGTGAAATTCACGCCTTCTATTTCCTAGGGAATTCTAATCGCGATTAGAGAGAGAAAAAGACAGAGAGAGAGAATAAGTAAGTAAGTAACTAAGTAAATAAGTACATACGTTATATACTTCGTTTACACTTTATCCAACTAATTTTGTAAGTATATTTGAAATGTTAATTCGTAAATGATAATTATTTGTTTTTTCCTTCTTTTTTTTTTTTTTTTTATCCATATGAATATCAAATAAACAAATCTTCCTACTTGTTTTTTTACATATACATTTATTTCAAAAAAAAAAAAAAAGAGGTAAAACAATGACGTGTTGTAACATAAAATTTTCAACTCAACTTTCCTATCCTTGTAGAGAAAAGTAGAAGTAAAAGTAGAAGGATTTTTCGTCTAGTATAAAAGAAAATTATGGTTGAAGGGAGCAGGTGTGTTGTTTCGTTGGTCCTTGTTCACTCAGGCACTTTTGACAATGCGATCATTTTTCAGTGATACCGAGGGCAAAAATAGCAACACAATCTTTCTTCCTTCTCTTATTCTTGTTACTTTCTTACTCGTTTATTTTTTCTTTCTCCCTCTCTCTCTCTCTCTCTCTCTTTCTATCAAAGTTAGGTATCAAAAAGAATATGTAGATAGAAAGAATAGGTAGGAGGAAGAGGGTGGAAAGGTAAGGGAAAAGAAGTGAAGTAGGAGGGGCGGTTGACAACAACGACGAATCGCACGTGTCTTGAAAAAAAAAGGGATGATATTTTTTATCCTCTGACAAGAGGATGTGCAATCTCTCTCTCTCTCTCTCTCTGTCTGTCTCTCTAGCGAATAAATTTCTAACGATAGTGAAATACTTTTTGTTCATAGTTTATCACAAAAATCATTGAACATTATTTTCAATATAATTTTGTACATTATTTCAAATACTTTAATTATCATTGGTACTTAGGTATTAACGCCATTGCAGCAAAATTTCGCTAATGCACCAATCCTACACCTTAAATTGTTACGACGACAAATCATAGAATAAAATCGAAACACACTTTGAAAATTTCAATACATTTTGTTTATAAAATGTAGTCAATCGGATTACGGTGGAAAATAATGGGTCGATATAGAATTTAACGTAGATTCATAACAGTCTCTGTTTTCTTTCACCTGATGCTGTCGCCATGTGAACTCTGATAAATAAGATTTCAAATGAGGTCTCGCATCTTGTTCTGTTTTTTGGCAAATCCTAAATACATATTTTCGTAACACTAAAAAATGACGAAACCCTGACGAAACCCTGACGGTTGCTATGTGCAAATAACAAAATTGCTCTTTATTGGCGCATTAGCGGAATTTTTGCTGCAATGGCGTTAATACGTAAGTACCAAATTAAGTATTAGTTAATACTTTATTAGTCGAGTAATTATTATTTTTTTTTTTTCATTTGATTTTATATTTGATGAGTTTTAAAAACAAAACACAAAAATATATTGTTCACGGATATTATTTCCATGTAAAATAAATTTTGAAAATGATACGACCATGATCATCATGTTTGCGATTGGCTTTCAAACTGGTATTGTCTTCCCCCACTATTCCACTCAGTTATCTATGTATATATGTATGCGTGTAGATAAGTACATATGTATAAAAGAGAATGAGAGAGTAAGAGTGAGAGTGAGAGTGTGACAGAGAGAGTTTGAAAGATAAACAAGCGATATTAAAGCATAGTGACTCTCCCAACAAGAGCAACACCAATCACACGTCATTTATGATTCTGTAAGGGTACGCTTTAATTACCATCGTCGAAAATCTCTAGAAGGGTGGTCCCTTGTACCGTGTTAAAGCGATATTCTAGATGACGCGAGAAGATAGTCTAGTAACAAGCCGATGAATTTTCCTTTGATAAAAGTGCACTCTCCTCCTGCATTTCGTGTGAACCTGTTCTCCATTAAACTCCATATATCTATATATATATATATATATATATATATATATATATATATATATATATAGTTAACAACGTTCATCATTTTCCTCTAATAATAATAATATTAATAATAATATTAATAATAATAATAATGTTTTAACAACAAAAGTAGTATCGTGAGATTATCTTTGTAATTTGTTATTATATTTTATCTAATGATAACACATTATATTTTTTATCAGTGTTTAATAACACATTTTTTTAATATTCAATTCTAATTATTTTCTTATTAATTTTGCAACACATGTTTACTTATATACATATATTATTATTATTATTATTATTATTATTATTATTATTATTATTATTATTATTATTATTATTATTATTATTATTATTATTATTATTTTAATATTATTATTATATTAATATTAAATTATAATATATATAATAATAATATAATATAAATATATATTAATAAAAATAAACAACTAAAAAAAAATTTGTAAAGGTTTCCTTCATTTCGATATAACATAAACGATCGATAGTAAAAAAAAAAAAAGAGACAAGAAAATAAGAAAATGAAAATCGTGTGGGTGTGAAGAATAATAATAAAAAAAAAATAAATAAAAAAAAATGGAAATAAGAAAATAGAGAATGAAAAAAGAAATGTGAACAAATAAAATAGAGTAATTAATCGGTGAAATATTTCTTTCGACGATAAAGAAAAATAAAATAAAATAAAATAAAATAAAATAAAATAAGATGGAAGATGGAAGATGAAGAAAAAGAAAAAGAAAAATAAAAAAACAAATGTTGAAATCTTTTTATTTGGTTTCTTCTTCTACTTCTTCTTCTTCTTCTTCTTATGAACACTCAGCAAAGCTTACCCACACTGTTAACAATGCAAATGGTATCAAATGCAACACTTACACACGTATATATATATATATATAAATATATATAAAACAACGAAATAATGCAGGCAGGGCAACCCGTGTAAACAAAATACAGAAAAATTGCTCAATTTCGTAGGAGGAAATTGCTTACCTTATTTCTTGATTTTGTTTTCTTCTTGAAGGAAGAACGAAGAAAAAAAGGGGGGTGGGGTTGGTGGGGGGGGGGAGGGAAGAGACAGACAGTAGAAGTTGGAGTACAAGGGTTGATAGAGGGTAGAATGCATTTTAATAATTTATTCTTTTATTCTGGATTGCGACGAAAATCCGTTACTCGTACGTACCGGATACAGTCAAATACGGTACCTCACCGTCTCTCTTACGATATGAATACCAACAAATAAGAAACTATTCTATATTTAATTTGTAATAAATCGTAAATGACTTTGTTTTTTATTCTTCATTTATGTTTTTGTTTTCATTGGTTCAAATAAAATGGATACTTTGTTTAAATTACGAATATACGTCATGGCAATATATAAACACATTTTTGTATATTAATATAACATTTAATAAAAAATATAATACATATTAATATTATAATTTATATTAATATATAATTTAAATATAATATAATATATGATTTTTGTTAATATATATTTAATATTAACAATGATTATAATATTATAATAATTAATTTATGATTATAATTTATATAAATACACTTATTCATATTTTATTTTTTTAAATAATAAAATATATACAATATATAATAATATATTTGAAATGATGAAAGGTGGTTTACAAACCAAGTTGATGCATCTGTTAGGGTTAAATCCATCCAACCGATTTATCGAACTATTTATTGCACCCTCTTTCTCTCTCTCTCTCTCTTTCTCTCTGGGTTATTTAATCGGAGAGAAAAGAAAATATCATCCTCCCTTATATAAGGGTACGCGAGATAACAACTCCCTAAGTTGTTCACGTGAAAATGTGCAAGCAACGCACGTGAACTCGCACGTGCGAATAAGACTCACCTACACACACACATAAACATTGCTGTGGTCTCTCCCTCTCTCTCTCTCTCTCTCTCTCTCTATCTATCTATCTCTCTTTCTCTTTCTCTTTTATACTAAAGTGTACTTTACTTTGGTTTCTCTGCAATACGGGGGTTAAAGGCCCGACAACATGGCCTCGTGATCGATCGACTCATCAAACATCTTGCCATATTGTCGACAGAATCCCATAACCGAGATAGGGTTGGCTCGTACACTGCCTATTTTTATTACGGGAGTTTAACTTGACAACGATCACATATGAACGGAAGACCGATCACTATGTTTTCTTTCTTCCCTTTCTTTTTCTTTTTTTTTTTTTGTCTACGTTACGAAAGAAAAATCTTATGGAAAAAAATACTTACTTAACTGTCGAACTATCACCTTTATTCTTAAGATATAATATTATTTAAAATTATTATTATAGTATTATCTGAATAAAGAATAATGAAATAATTTGATTATTAATCATTATTTTCTAATAAATTACATTATGTTATTCGTACATTACATGTATTGATAATGTAACGATAAACAGATTTGTGTATGTACAATGTATATTACATTATATTAATTATATTAATATATTTTATTATAATATAATTAATTATTATATAATTTTATATAAATATATTATTCTACACGCGCGTATATATATATATATATATGAAATTCTATCACAGTCATCGTTTTCTAATAAATACAATACATTTTCATAAGATCTAAGAAAATATGATATACATAATAATAGAAAAAAAAAAAAAAAAATAGAAGAAAAGACACATACAACACGTGTTCATCATCATATTTTATTTTTCTATTCTTCTTGATCGTAGATAGTATTTAGTTTTCTAGTTCGTTGTGCGCAATCCGGAAAGTTTTCTACTGCGTAAAATGTTAGACGCATTATTTATCAAACGTAGCAGTAGTATAGGTTGAGTCAGTTCAAGCTATAACGTGAAAGCATGCCTCCTCCCTCCCTCTTTCCCCTTCTCTTCTCCCCACATCTTCTTCTTCCTCTTCTTCTCTTCTTCATCATCCTTCTTCTCCGCAACATCCTACTACCTTCTCTACTATCTCATCCCTTTTTTCTTCTCACCCCTTTTCCCTTCTTCGTTCATCGTCTTCTTCCAAGCCAAGTTCATCCTTCTTTCTCTTTCTTTCTGAACCAACCTTGTCCTGTCTCGTCCTCTCCAGGGTAAACAGTTTTCAGTGCTGTTCAGCAGGTAGTGGAGAACTGGCTGCTTAATATTACAGACGAGCCGAAGTTAACTTCATGCATACTTATATCACGAAACGTGACGTTGTGCAAAACTACGAACGACGACGAACGACGACGTACGAGTCAGTGAATATCGGTGATACGTATATATATATATATTAGACTAATATAATATAATCCTGATATCTCGTTACTCATAATGATTATATTAGGTCGAATCATAAGTAACTTACGATGCGGTTATGTACAATCTATTTTTCGTATTTACCTATTATAAGTCACCGAAACAAACGGATTTTCAATATCACTATTTAGATGAGGATTCAGTTTAGTCTTCTGTCAACTTTTTTATACAGTCAATGTTACATTTAATCGTTTTTCTTAACCACTGAAATGGGATAGTAAAAAATGCATATTCGACAAGTAATGCGTTAAGAATTGAAACAAAAGAACTCCATGAAAGGTGTCTTGCACTTATCAGTCGCAAAAATGCCATTCTTTGTTCATATTAAGAAACTGTGTGTACATTACTAACAAAATTGTTCATTTTCTAAAATAAAGTCGTTTTTTTGATTATCCAATATTTCAAACAGAGCCACTTACTCTGTGTTTTTGACGACTATATCCGTCATCACTTGATTATCGCGACATACACTGGAACGCGCTCTGCGCACAGATCGCCACGCGCTTAACTGGTTAACTATATCTATATATATATATAGAAAAGAAATATATACCACAGTAAATTTTCGTACATAAACGATTTTCTTTGCAGAGCCCGTAATTTATTTAACTGTAAAATCCTGAAACACACATTTTCCCTTACGATTTTACCTTTTAGTGATCTTTACGAAAAACGGGACAGAATGAAGAAACGAGAAAGGTAAAGAGAAATGGATGAAGGGGTGGGTGGGAGACGGGTAAGGATAGAAATAGATAGAAAAAGAGCAAAAGGGACGAGAAGAAGAAGGGTCCATGGGTAGGGTCGTTTCGCAAGAGAAATCTAGAAGGATGAAATGGTCTTTTGTCGAGTCGCCCCTTTTACACCACCACGGAACTTTATTAATTGTGCGTTTTGTTATGCAGATGATGCCTAGGCGCCCCCAGAAGGTGGGTGGTACGGCTCTCCTCCCCACCCCACCCCCCTCGTGCTTTTAGCCCCCTGTCCTCTCCTGCTCAACCTCTCACCTCTCATCCCACTACCTACCTACCACCCCATTTGCTTTTTACTCTACTCTTCTATCCTTCTCACCCTTCTTCCTTACCCTTCTTTGTTTCTTTCTTTTCTTTAGTTTTATATATATATATATATAGTATATACGTTAGGCGAATATTATTACCTGGGCTTCCGTAGTTGTCGTCTTTCCCTTTAAGGGATTACTCACCAAATTCATTGCCTTCAATTGAGAAAACTTGAAAGCTTTTATTCTCTACAACCATTTCTCTGACTAACATTTTCAATCTTTATCAAAAATTTTCTAATTCTTGTTTTATCTATGAACATTTTATCTATTGTGTATTTTTCTAATTTGTTGTTTTTATTTTAATTAGAATTTTTGTTGATACAATTTTCAGGAAAATTATCGATGAATGTAATACGATTTTACTTTTTATACATCTTGTTTTATATTTTAAATATTAAAATATTATATATATATATATATATTTTATAATATATAATTATTAATATATTATAAAATATATTATAGATATTAAATATATTTATTATATATTTTATTTCTATTAACAATAATATTCTTTCGAACGAGTGAATATAAATGTAATATATTCTATTGTACAGGTATCATGAGAGAGAATATTTTTATTTCTATTTTTTTTTTTATTTTTCTCATACACTCTGTATATTAAATACCTTAAAAAAAAAAAAAGAAGTATTTTACGTATAATATAAAAGATTTACCACCACAGGAAGAACTTAGACGATTTTACAAAGAGGATGATGATTGATATCGATAAAAATAAAAGATAGAAAAACAAACAAACAAACAAACAAATAAGAAAATACAGTAAGTAAGTAAAAAAGAATGATAGAAAGTTAAGAAAAGAAAAAGAAATTCTTTCAACCCTTTTCTTCCTTTATCGTAACGATCTCTTGAGAATCGAAGAAGTTATTGAAACGTTTCTTACAAACGTCTTTGAATATTCACAATTAAAACTAAATCGTAAAACAACTATGACAATAATTATTCTAACTATTGTATACTATATATATATATATCTATTAACAATAAGCTATTTGATCTGTCGATAATTGTAAAAAAAGAACTGTGGAAAGGGGTGGGGGGATAAGAGGTAAAAGAGAAGATTGGTGGGAGTTGTGAGAGGAAACTGGTGAGAGTGGGGGAAAGTATAGTATCATAAGGAATACGGGATAGAGTGAGATAGAGACAACGAAATTGTGTACGGAATAAAACAAGAGAGAGAGAGAGAGATGACATTGCTTGTTGTCTCTTTTTTCTCCACCCCCGTGGGGTGGCCCATGCTCCAACTCAGAAAAACGTTTCTATAAGGGCTCTGTGTAGCAACGGTGGTGGCGGCGGCACAGACATTAGTCGAGTCAAAAAGAAATATCCCTCCGGGAAATGCGGCATAATAACAGCTTAAACGCATCGCGCATTCTTTTTCTTTCTACCTTTTCTTTTTTTTCTCTTTTTATTTTTTTTCTATTTTTTTATTTTTCCGTTTGTGTTTCATCCTCTTCATCTTCTTCATCTTCTTTTTCTTATTATTGTTATTATATTTTTCTTTCTTTCTATTCTTTTTTTTTGCTTTTGGTTTTATCTTCTATTCCTACTTTTGTTTTTTCCAAGTTTGTTTGTTTCTTTCTTTCTTTCTTTCTTTGTACATTAATCTTTTAACCATTTTATTTCCATTTTCGAAGAACATTTGTAAAATAACATTTTTTGTAATATTGTTATTTGTTGTTGTTGTTGTTTTAGTTATTTGTTTAATCGTCCCACATTGTAATACGTTCTTACGATGTTAAATATTATTTTCATGCATTTAGAATCTTCTAAGTTTTCACTAGATTATTTTATTTATTTATTTATTTAAAAAGTATCCCTCGAATCATGTTACACAATGATTATACATACATATATATGTATATATAAAATACGGTACTTACGTATTAACGCTGCCGCAGCAAAATTCCGCTAATGCGCCAATTTACACCTTAAAATTGTTGCGACAAATCATAGAATAAAAAACTTTATTTAAAATCAAAACAGTCATAACAGTTTCTATTTTCTTTCACCTGATGTTATCGCCATAACCCTGACGCAACCCTGACAAAACCCTGACAGTTACTGTGTACAAACAACAAGGTTGTTGTGTGCGAACAACAAGATTGCTCTTTATTGGCGCATTAGCGGAATTGTTGCTGCGATGGCGTTAATAAGTAAGTACCTAAAATACATATACATATTTGTTATATAATAAATAATTATAATATTAATTATAATATTATTAAGTATAATTATAAATTCAAAAGAAAAAAAGAGAAAATTACTAAATTCCTTACTCTCTTTCAAGATATTATTTTTTATATCTTATTTTATATTTAAAATTGTCTAATAACACAACTTGTTTTTTTAACTACAACCTTAAAATATTTTCTATAAACAAAAATTATTTATTTTTCAAATTGCATAAGAACTTTTGACCAAACCTGTAGATAGACAAATACATATATCTATGTATATATATATATATGTTTATCGTCGAAAGGTCGGGCCAAACTCGTGTAATATTAAATGGCGTTCACGGTTCGCCAGTCAAATTGAATTCCAAGGTATTGGCAAATTCTCAATAAGTATCGACAATGAACTTTCTACGCTAGTTTCTCTCTCTCTCTCTCTCTCTCTCTCTCTCTCTTTTCTATTATATCTTATATATCGTTCGTCTTTCCTTCTGCCTGAGAAAACTTTTTACGAAGAAATCGTTCACACATGTACGGACTTTGAAATCCAAAATGGCTTCGGTAGTATCACCACGTCAGCAGGACGTTGAAAAGCACCAGTGTGTATACCACTACCATTATAGAACCATCACCATAGAACCCATAGAAGAAGAAAATTTGAGAAAGGATGAAATGAAACATTTTGTTAAATTCAAAACAAAATAAGTTATTACAAAATATTCTTTATTTTAATAACTTATATTTAAAAACGAATCACCAGCCTTATAAGTGTGATAGAATAAATTAAGAGAGGTGGGGTAAAGTTTTGGAAAGGGGTGAATAGTTGGGTGAATGGGCACATTGTTCGCAGGATACTGGGTTTGCTGAGGTTAAGAACAATTGGTAGGTGGAGTTAAAATTCCCATAAGGACGAAGAATAAGAAGAAGAAGAAGAAGAAGAAGAAGAAGGAGGAGGATGGAATAAGAGGAATAAGAGGAGGAGAAAGAGGAGGTAGATAGGTAGGTAAAGGTAGAGTGGATGAACAAGGAGGAACCCAATAGGAGGAGGGTAATAAGAAGGTGGGTAGATGGTGGTGTAATGAAGAGCGACAGTGACGCTCCCGGCCATTGCTAATTTGCCACTAAGTGCCCGGCTTTGTTTCCGTACGTTGATCCCATCCTTTGCAATATCCTGGATTCTCGAGACGATGTAAGTGTAGTACTGTACACCATTACGTTTAAGAGATAAAGCCAAATAACCTGCGGTATCATACTACTAACTATTTCTAATATATATATATATATATATATATATAGATTAAATATATTAGTTATACATAATATCTAATAGTGGTGTATAAAAATATATATTATTATATAAATATTATATCTTAATATATATAAATTACGTGTCACGTTGTTTGTCCGCAATGGACTCCTAAACTACTGAACTGATTTTAATAAAGAGTCATGATTATCTCTGTTATATATACAATATAATATAATAATAATAATTTATTATAGTTAATTAGTTTTATTATAATAATTAATTAGATTTCTTATAGTTAGAAATTGTTAGATATCTTATTCCTATTTATTTTTATATTTATTCTTATTTTTCATGTTTTGTTTCATTTAACTTTGTATATGATCGAACTCTCGCAGAATACTCGTCATATTATTACATTTCGTAATAACATCATCTCGTTTTATCGTTTCAATTAAATTTTGTAAATTAGAATCATTTGATTTAGATACTTTTAACCAAAATTGATATAAAATAATATAACATATGGATATGTGTATGTATGTATATAATTAAATTTATGTAATTTGAAAAAAACAAATTGTGATATCAAATCTTTCTGTGTTTTATTTTATTTATGAGGTTAAAGATTAATATTATTGATAATAATTTTTTATCTTTTTATTACATAAACATATATATATGTATTTATATATAGACGTAAGTTGAATAAATCAAACAGAAATTCATAAATAATCTTATTATTTATGAATCTACGTATACAATTTAATCTTCGTGAATATTTGGATTTGTTAGATTTTCTTGTTTTTTTTTTCTATTTACTTTTGATTTTCTTTTTATTTCATGTTATATTTTTAACGCGACAGATTTAAAAGGTAAAAAGAAAATAAAAGAAATAAAAAAAAATAAAAAATAGGGATTCCGTTAATATGTATTTTTAATAACTTGGTATATAGAATCCTCTAGCGAAATATTTTTCGAAAGCTATGTGAACGGAAGCAACAGGTATCGTATTTCTATCGATAAACGAGTTTCTCCATTACGATTTACGAGTTTTTACTAAACGAAAAAAAAAAAAAAAAAGAAAAACACAAATAAAAGAAGAGAAAAAAAATAAAGAAGAAAAATAATATCAAACCATAAAGCTAATAAATCATTTGATTTATTTCTTACAAATTGTCAGTGTTTTCACGTTATTCCATTTTTCTCAATACTTAATTTTGTTAGATATTTTCAAGTAAATTTCGTCATATATTTTTTAAACATTATCATATTGAATATTGATGTATATATATAACAGATAAAAATAACTTTTACTATTATCAAATCATGTGCAAATGATCTTTGCACTGTGTTAGATAGAAACACACACCATGACAAGCAGATTATTACACTATTATCTTTGTTATCAAATTTGATAAGATACTTTTTTTCTTTTTTGCAGTTCAATTTTTATTATTCAACTGATTATAAGCAGAAAGATAAGTAAAAAAATTCGTTAAAACAAAATACTTAATTCTCATTTTATTTTTTAATCCAAATAAATGAACCAATTTGTAATATAATTTATCTTTTTATAATATAACATTATTTAATTTTATACAAATTTATAAAAACGTCACGTGATATTTGGCACAATACTTTGTTGAATTAACACGAAAAAAAAAATAAATAAATAAGAATGTTCTTCAAATTCTAATAACTTCAACATTAAAAAGTATAATGTAAATATAACGATAGCAAAAAAAGTAACCAAAGATAATAATAATAATAATATTATAATAATATTTGAATAAAAAAGATTAGTATAAATGATTTAATCGATTAATAAAGACACACATGTCTATAATAAAAAAAAAATAAAAAAATAAATAATTAAAATAGAATAATCGAAAAAGATTGTAACGTTTCATAACAATAGTTGATTCGCAATTCTACATAGCAAAGATTACGTAAGTAACATAACCCGATGTACATATATATATATACATGTATATATTAACGATAGTAAGAGAGTAGAAACGTCAGTCAATTATTAACTCTCAACGGTGAAACATCATCCCTGATCTTAAGATTAAATATTTGATTTTTGTTTTTCAACAAATTCAACGATGGAGGATTGGGCTATGATCATAGCATTCGTGATAGTGTTATTAAGCATTTATTATTACATAACGAAAGATTTGAATTATTTCGAGAAATTAAATTTACCATATGTCAAACCATGGCCAATATTAGGCAACATGGGTCCAACTATTTTCCGTCAAAAAACAATGGTCGATTTGATCGTCGATACATACAACAAATATCCTGAAGCCAAATACATTGGTTTTTACGATTTGGGTACACCTGTATTTATGATACGTGATCCGGAATTAATAAAACAAATTGCTGTTAAAAGTTTTGACAATTTTCCTGATCATCGTGGTTTCGTTGACGAAGTACAAGATCCATTGTTCGGAAAGAATTTATTTTCATTGCGTGGTGACAGATGGAAAGAGGCTAGAACCATACTGACGCCGGCATTTACATTGAGCAAATTAAAAAGTATGTTTAAACTTATGAGCGATTGTGGTGCCGATTTTACAGAATATTTGGCTAAAATGCCTAAGGAAAAGAGAACGATTGAAATGAAGGACGTTTTAACGAGATATACGAACGACGTATTAGCGACATGTGCATTTGGCATTAGTATTAATTCCATGAAAGATCGTGACAATGATTTTTACGTACTCGGTAGAGTAGCAACTAACTTCGATGGTATCAAATCATTGAAATTTTTCTTATTGAGAAGTTTTCCAAGGATAACGAGTTTGTTCAATCTTAAATTGATACCCGAGTACATAGCCAAATTTTTCGAAAAGGTTGTCAAAGATGTGATCGATACTAGAGACAAACATAACATCGTTAGAAACGATATGATACAATTGATGATGGAAGCTAGAAATAAAAAAGCTGAAATGGGACAAGAATTACCATTGATAGAGATAGTTGCACAAGCATTTATTTTCTTCTTTGGTGGTTTCGATACGGTATCAACGGGAATGTGTTTCACGTGTCACGAAATTGGCGTCAATCCTGACATACAAAAAAGATTGCAAAAGGAAATAGACGATGTTATTGAAAAAACTAATGGAAATCCAACATATGATTCTATTAATAACATGCAATACTTGGATGCAGTGATAAACGAATCACTCAGAAGATATCCAATTGCCATTTTTCTTGACAGAGTATCAATCGATGATTACGAATTACCACCTTCATTACCAGACGGTAAACCCATTTTAATAAAAAAAGGTTCTAACATGTGGTTCCCGGTTGCTGCATTCCACTACGATGAGAAATATTTTGACAATCCATACAAATTCGATCCAGAAAGATTTATCGAACGTACCAAAGAGATTAATAATTCTGGTGTTTATTTGCCATTCGGATTGGGACCAAGAATGTGCATTGGCAATAGATTCGCTTTGTTAGAGATGAAAGTTTTATTGTTTCATCTATTGGCTAGATGTAATTTAAAACCTAATTCGAAAACATTAATACCAATGCGATTATCCAAAAGAACGATTAACTTAAACGCTGAAACTGGTTTTTGGATGGATTTGGAAGAAAGAAATGATAAACATCCTGCATTGAAAAATTATCAACCATATAGTACTAATACCGTTAATGATAATAATTCAAATGACAATTGTAAAATTAATTCAACTGCTAATGGTGTTAGTAATGGTTCTTGTACGATTAAAGCTTAAACATGTATTTCTTTTTTTTTTTATGAAAAATAATTAATAACGATATTACTATTCATCTTTTGTTATATATATGTATATATATACGTTTGAAATATTAGATAAATTGAATCTCAATTACGTGTATCATTGATTAGAATTACAGATAAATATATTATTAATGTAAATAATATTCTAATCATATTGATAATCGTGTTGATTTTTTATTATTATTATTATTATTTTTTTAATAATAACATAAACAAACTTTAATAAATTTAATTAACGAAATGAAAATAATATTATCGTTATTATTATTATTATTATTATTATTATTTAAAACCATTCATTCAATTAAATTCTTTAAATTAATTAGATTATTATCGTACGTAATGAATAAATGATTAATTTGATGAAATAAAAACAAACACACACACACACACACACACACACACGTATAACGATGGAAAAATTTTCTTTTTCATCAAAACACTCACTCGTATTATTGTTATCTAAAGTCTGATAAGATTCAACAGAAAAAGTATATTTTAAATTTTACAAAAGAAAGCAAATAACTGATAATAAATATTTTTTGTTACTAATTAAATATAAAAAAAAATATTATAAAGCGTCAAAATATGTATAATGATAAAAGAAATAAATATAAAAAAAAAAAAAAGAAAGAAAGAAAAGAAGAAGAAGAAGAAGAATAGCAGAGATTTATTTTATGCAACGCAATACAATTTAATATAATTAAAAAATTAATATAAAATAATACTAAAATAATAATATAAAATTTAAAAAAAGAAAGAAAAAATATAAAATATATATATATATATATAGAAACGTTTTATATTAACTTTGGATATTTGGAATCTAAAAATATACGATCACGTCAGTAGCATGATAGTCATAGACTGATATACTTAGCAGAGTACGCAAAAGGAACGTCAGTTGGTTATAATCTCTCGGCAGTGAAACTTGTTTGGTTCTATCTCTACTCTCTCTCTCACTCACTAACTCACTAACTCACTCACTCACTCACTCACTCACTCTGTATCTCTCTCTTTGTCTCGTTATTTCTCTAGCACGCATATAGTCGTGCGCGTGTGCACACAACACACACACACAACACACACGTACACAACTAATACACCTACGCACGTACGTGTTATAATATTACATCGGTATATCCTCTATCTCTGTTTAGCCTTTGACTAGTGAAATGGAGTGGTCGTGGGCATGGATAATATCCTTTGTAATAGTAATAATAAGCATATATCTATACACGTATAATGATTATAATTATTTCAAAAAATTAGGTATACCGTATATAAAATCATGGCCAATATTGGGCAGTTTGGCACCAGTATTTTTAATATTAAAACCAATGGCCGAATTACTCGTCAATATGTACAATCAATATCCTGATGCAAAATACATTGGTATTTTCGAAAGTAGTAATCCAGTTCTGTTAATACGTGATCCGGAATTAATAAAAACAATTGCTGTTAAAAGTTTTGACAATTTTCCGGAACATCGATCGTTCGTAGACGAAGTACAGGATCCATTATTCGGAAGAAATTTATTTTCATTACGTGGTGACCGTTGGAAGGAAGCGAGAATGATGTTGAGCCCGACATTTACATTGAGCAAATTAAAAGGCATGTTTAAACTTATGAACGAGTGTGGTGCCGATTTTACCGATTATTTATACAAAATGCCGGAAAATAAGAAAATGATAGAATTGAAAGATGTATTTACGAGATATACAAACGACGTAATAGCAACTTGTGCATTTGGCATATCCATAAATTCAATGAAACATCCGGAAAATGAATTTTATTTAATTGGAAGAGAAGCTACTCATTTTGGTCCACTTAGAACAATAGAATTCATGTTTGCACGTGCTTTTCCATTGTTATCACGTTTATTAAATATCAAATTTGTATCGGATAAGGTTGCTAATTATTTCGAAAATATCGTCAAAGACGTTATCGATACTAGAGATCGAAATAATATCGTTAGATCGGATATGATACAATTGATGATCGAAGCTAGAGATAAGAGGGCAGAGATGGGACAAGAATTACCATTAATTGATATAGTAGCACAGGCATTTGGTTTTTTCTTTGGTGGTTTTGATTCAGTAAGTTCGGCTATGTGTTTCACTTGTCACGAAATTTGCATCAATTCTGATATACAAAAGAAATTGCAAAAGGATATTGATGAGATCATTGAAAAAACTCATGGAAATCCTACATACGATGATATTAACAACATGCATTATCTCGGTGCTGTGATAAATGAATCACTCAGAAGATATCCAATTGCTCTGATGCATGACAGATTATGCATTCAAGATTACGAATTACCACCAACATTACCAAATTGTAAACCATTAATCGTAAAGAAAGGCATGAACGTAATGTTTCCAGTATATGCGATTCATCACGATCCCAAATACTTCGAAGACCCATACAAATTTAATCCCGAAAGATTTATGGAAAATGGCAAAGATATCGCTAATTCTGGAACTTATTTTCCATTTGGAATTGGACCTAGAATGTGCATTGCCAATAGATTCGCCATAATGGAAATCAAAGTATTGATCTTTCATTTATTAGCAAGATGTAATCTGAAACCTTGTTCGAAAACTGTTCATCCGATACAACTTACTAAATCAGGATTAAACATGAACTCGGCAAATGGTTTTTGGGTTTATTTAGAGGAAAGAAAGGATATTCATCCAGCGGTTAAAAATCTTTTACCAAATAGCAACATCGATAATAATAATTATAATAATTCTAATGCCACAATTAAAGCATCCACTAATGGCATTGCCGTTAAATGATTCTACATGATCAAAGCTTCAAATTATAAATATATATTTAATAATTGTTTATGTATTTTACCTTATATATATATATGCAGGGAATGAAATGTTATATATGTATAGATTTTCAATTACCCATTTAACCATCAAATATTACACTATAAAGCTTAATCGTGTATCGAATTACACGCAACTATGAGTAGATACTACTGTAAACGAATTTTATACCATCATTTTAGAAAATATAAGACAAGTGTAATCTTGATTACATTTTCTACAAATATATATATATTATATAGAATATAATATAAAATATGTATTATTATAAATATTGATTTATTTTTAAGTAAAAAACAAAACAAAAAAAAACAGAAACTAAAGGTAATTAAATATTTTAATCTAACACACTAATCTAATTTTTATTACTAATAAAATACCTACAACAGATAATTAAGACATTATGATAAAATGTAAATATTATCTGTTGTAATAAAGTTTCCTTTTTCTTTCATTCGAGCTGATGACGTCATGAAGATAAAATTATCATGCGAGTTAAACTGAAATAGCGGTTGATGAAAGTAAACATCAGTTCGTTTTAACTTCTCGTCGAAGTAACATCTCTACGCACACATCTCCTGTTGAGATATTGAATAAATTATTTTAATATTCAAGATGGATACGTGGACTATAATTTTGACCTTGGTGATAGTGATACTTAGCATATATTATTACGTGAAATATATTTATAATTATTTCGAGAGAATCAATTTACCATATTTAAAACCATTGCCATTTTTGGGTAATATAGGACCAGCCATATTACGACAAAAAACATTAGCCGAAATAGCTATCGATGCTTATAATGTAAAACCTAAGGAAGCAAAATACATTGGTTTTTTTGATATGAGGAAACCAGTGATAATGATACGTGATCCGGAATTGATAAAAACCGTCACCGTGAAAAGTTTCGATCATTTTTCAAATCATTTTGGTTTTGCCAATGAAGGATTAGATATTTTATTTACAAAAAATTTATTTTCATTGAGAGATGACAAATGGAAGGAAACTAGAACGATGTTAAGTCCAACATTTACATTGAGCAAATTAAAGGGTATGTTTAAATTGATGAACGAGTGTGCCATTGATTTTACCGATTATTTATCCAAAATGCCAACGAGTAAAAAAACATTAGAAATGAAGGATGTATTTACGAGATATACAAATGACGTAATAGCAACATGTGCTTTTGGAATAAGTATTAATTCGATGAAAGATCCTAACAATGATTTTTACATTAATGGTAGAAAAGCAACGAATTTCGATGGTTTTAAATCAATCGTATTTTTTTATTCATACTTTTCCATGGATAACAACCAAGTTGAAACTCAAAATCATACCGGATGATTTAGAAAATTATTTTATAAACGTTATCACAGACGTTATCAATACGAGAAAACAACATAATATCGTTAGAAACGATATGATACAAATAATGATTGAAGCTAAAGAGAAAAAAGCTGAAATTGGTGAAGAATTAACTATCATAGATATAGCAGCACAAGCGTTCAGTTTTTTCTTTGGTGGTTTTGACACAGTAAGTTCGGCAATGTGTTTCACATGTCACGAGATTGGTGTCAATCCTGATATACAAAAAAGATTACAAGATGAAATAGACGATGTTATTGAAAAAACTAATGGAAATCCAACATATGATTCTATTAATAACATGCAATACTTAGATGCAGTGATCAATGAATCATTAAGACGATATCCAATTGCAGTTTTTCTCGACAGAATGGTAGTAGATGATTATGAATTACCACCTGCATTACCCGATGGCAAACCTTACTTATTGAAAAAAGATAAATATATTTGGATAACAGTTTACGGATTGCATCACGATCCGAATTATTTCGAGAACCCATTTAAATTCGATCCAGAAAGATTTTTGATAAAAGGAAAAGAGATAATCAATTCTGGTTATTATTTGCCTTTTGGAATGGGACCTAGAATGTGTATTGGTAATAGATTCGCATTATTGGAAATGAAAGTATTAATTTTTCATTTATTGGCACGTTGTAATTTGAAACCATGTACGAAAACACAAATTCCATTGAAATTGTCAAAAAAAGGATTATTCGGTATGACATCTGAAAAGGGTTTTTGGATGACTTTGGAAGAAAGGGATAATGTACATCCATCGTTACAAAATTATGTATTTGATAATGATACTTCTTCTGATGTTAAGCATAATAATATAAATAATGTATCAACTAATAATGTTAGTAATGATCATCATGCATAAATTTAAAATATAATAACGAATAATATTGTAATACTCATCTATTTTATCATTTTTATACAATAATAATTTGTTTTAATATTTATCATAAAATATTGATGAATAATATTACGTTGTCTGATGTTTTCCAATGAACAATTTCTCGTCAAATCAGTCATTAAATTGAATTATTTTTATAACAATCATGTAGAAGAAAAACAACAGAAACCAAAGGTCATTAGTCATTGTAATCTAACACAATACTTTAACATTTTTTACTAATAAAATACCTAAACCTAATAATTAAGACATTATGATAGAACGTAAATATTATCAATAACAAAGGTGTTTTAATTTTTTTCTTCATTCGAGCTGTTTACGTCGGTAGAATTATTTTATTATGCAGATAAAACGGAAATAGCGGTAGAAGAAAGTAAAGATCAATTCGTTTTAACTTCTCGTCGAAGTAACACCTTTGCGAATATCTCCTGTTAAAATTGAACAAATTATTTTGATATTCAATATGAATACGTGGACAATAATTTTGACTTTGGTGATAGTGATACTGAGCCTATATTATTACGTTAAATATATTTCTAATTATTTCGAGAGAATTAATTTACCATATTTAAAACCAGTGCCATTTTTGGGTAGTTTAGGACCAGCCATATTACGTCAGAAAACATTGGCCGAAATAGCTGTCGATGCTTACAACGTAACTCCTAAGGAAGCAAAATATATTGGTTTTTTCATTATGATGAAACCAATGATTATGATACGTGATCCGGAATTGATAAAAACGATCACCGTGAAAAGTTTCGATCATTTTCCAAATCATCGTGGTTTTGCCGATGAAGGATTAGATATTTTATTTAAAAAAATTTATTTGCATTGAAAGATGACAAATGGAAGGAAGCTAGAACGATGTTAAGTCCAACATTTACATTGAGCAAATTAAAGGGTATGTTTAAATTGATGAACGAATGTGCCATTGATTTTACCAATTATTTATCCAAAATGCCAACAAGTGAAAAAACATTAGAAATGAAGAATATATTTACGAGATATACGAATGACGTAATAGCAGCATGTGCATTTGGCATAACCATTAATTCAATGAAAGATCCGGAAAATGATTTTTACGTTAATGGTAAAAAAGCAACGAATTTCGATGGTTTTAAATCAATCGTATTTTTTTTTATTCACAATTTTCCATGGTTAGCAAATAAGTTGAAACTCAAACTTGTACCGATTGATTTAGAAAATTATTTTATAAACGTTATAACAGACATTATCAATACTAGAAAACAACGTAATATCGTTAGAAATGATATGATACAAATAATGATGGAAGCTAAAGAGAAAAAAGCTGAAATTGGTGAAGAATTAACTATCATAGATATAGCATCACAAGCATTCAGTTTTTTCTTTGGTGGTTTTGACTCAATAAGTTCGGCTATGTGTTTCACATGTCACGAGATTGGTGTCAATCCTGATATACAAAAAAGATTACAAGATGAAATAGACGATGTTATTGAAAAAACTAATGGAAATCCAACATATGATTCTATTAATAACATGCAATACTTAGATGCAGTGATCAATGAATCATTAAGACGATATCCGATTGCAGTTTTTCTTGACAGAATGGTAGCAAATGATTATGAATTACCACCTGCATTACCAGATGGTAAACCTTACTTATTTAAAAAAGATAAATTTATTTTGATAGTAGTTTATGGTTTACATCACGATGCAAATTATTTCGAAAACCCATTTAAATTCAATCCAGAAAGATTTTTAAAAAATGGCAAAGAAATAATCAATTCTGGTTATTATTTGCCCTTCGGAATGGGCCCTAGAATATGTATTGGTAATAGATTTTCATTATTAAAAATAAAAGTATTAATTTTTCATTTATTGGCACGATGTAATTTAAAACCGTGCAGTAAAACACAAATTCCAATGAAATTGTCAAAAAAAGGATTATTCAGTATGACATCTGAAAAGGGTTTTTGGATGACTTTGGAAGAAAGGGATAATGTACATTTTACTTTACAAAATTATGTATTTGATAATAGTACTTCTGATTTTAAGAATAATAATACAAATAATGTATCAACTAATAATGTTAGTAATGATTAGAATGCAAAAGTATAATTATGTTAAATTATAATAACGAATAATATTGTGTGACATTAATTTTATCATTTTTATACAATCATACTTTGTTTGAATAACTATTATAAAATATTGATGAATAATATTACGTATCTAATGTTACCCAAATAAACAATTTCTTGTCAAACCAGTTTTTAATTTGAATTATTTTGTAAAACAATCATTTAATAAAACATACATTCTACATTTTATTTTTATTTATATCAAATATTAACGCATAAAAAATCGATACTCTTATAATAATTGTTTGAATTTATGCTGTCAAAAAAAAAAAAAAACTGAACGATTAACTTCATACATTATGATGTAACGTAAATATAATCTATCGCAATGACTTTTTCTTTTTCTATCATTCGAGTTGATTACGTAAGAAGAACTAATTTATCATAT
Organism: Polistes dominula; assembly: GCF_049000335.1. Lineage (NCBI taxonomy): Eukaryota > Metazoa > Arthropoda > Insecta > Hymenoptera > Vespidae > Polistes > Polistes dominula. The sequence goes on along the minus strand of NW_028300914.1, from coordinate 1,390,642 downwards.
GAGTTAAACTGAAATACCGGATTACGAAAGAAAACATCAGTTCGGTTTAAGTTCTCGTCGAAGTAACATCTCCGCGCACACATCTCCTGTTAAAATTGAATAAATTATTTTAATATTCAAGATGGATACGTGGACAATAATTTTAACCTTCGTGATAGTGATACTAAGCATATATTATTACTTGAAATATACTTATAATTATTTCGAGAGATACAATTTACCATATTTAAAACCAATGCCATTTTTGGGTAATTTAGGACCAGCCATATTACGACAAAAATCATTGGCCGAAATAGCTATCGATGCTTATAATGTAAAACCTAAAGAAGCAAAATACATTGGTTTTTTTGATATGCTGAATGCAACGTTAATGATACGAGATCCGGAATTGATAAAAACGATCACCGTGAAAAGTTTCGATCATTTTCCAAATCATCGTGGTTTAGCCGACGGTGGATTAGATATTTTATTTCGAAGAAATTTATTTTCATTGAAAGATGACAAATGGAAGGAAGCTAGAACGATGTTAAGTCCAACATTTACATTGAGCAAAATGAAGGGTATGTTTAAATTGATGAACGAATGTGCCATTGATTTTACCGATTATTTATCCAAAATGCCAACGAGTGAAAAAACATTAGAAATGAAGGACGTATTTACGAGATTTACGAATGACGTAATAGCAACATGCGCATTTGGAATAAGTATTAATTCGATGAAAGATCCTAACAATGATTTTTACATTAATGGTAGAAAAGCAACGAATTTCGATGGTTTTAAATCAATCGTATTCTTTTTTATTCGTAATTTTCCATGGTTAGCAACTAAATTGAAATTCAAAGTCGTACCGGATGATTTAGAAAATTATTTTATAAACGTTATCACAGACGTTATCAATACGAGAAAACAAAATAATATCGTTAGAAACGATATGATACAAATAATGATTGAAGCTAAAGAGAAAAAAGCTGAAATTGGTGAAGAATTAACAATCTTAGATATAGCATCGCAAGCATTCAGTTTTTTCTTTGGTGGTTTTGACACAGTAAGTTCGGCAATGTGTTTCACATGTCACGAGATTGGTGTCAATCCTGATATACAAAAAAGATTACAAGATGAAATAGACGATGTTATTGAAAAAACTAATGGAAATCCAACATATGATTCTATTAATAACATGCAATACTTGGATGCAGTGATCAATGAATCATTAAGAAGATATCCAATTGGAGTTTTTCTCGACAGAATGGTAGCAGATGATTTTGAATTACCACCTGCATTACCAGATGGCAAACCATACTTATTGAAAAAAGATAAATATATTTGGCTAACAAATTACGGATTACATCACGATCCGAATTATTTCGAGAACCCATATAAATTCGATCCAGAAAGATTTTTGATAAAAGGAAAAGAGATAATCAATTCTGGTTATTATTTGCCTTTTGGAATGGGACCTAGAATGTGCATTGCTAATAGATTCGCATTATTGGAATTGAAAGTATTAATTTATCATTTATTGGCACGTTGTAATTTAAAACCATGCACCAAGACACAAATTCCAATGAAATTGTCAAAAAAAGGATTATTCAGTATGGCATCTGAAAATGGTTTTTGGATGACTTTGGAAGAAAGGAATAATGTACATCCATCGTTACAAAATTATGTATTTGATAATGATACTTCTACTGATGTTAAGCATAATAATACAAATAATGTATCATCTAATAATGTTAGTAATAATCATAATGCAAAAATGTAAAATATAATCAGGAATAATATTGTATCACTCAACTATTATATTATTTTTTTCACATATATACTTTGTTTTATATTAACTATTATAAAATATTGAATTATTAGATTATATTTGAATGAAATTAATAATAATACTTGTTATTTAATATAACAGATTTAAATCATATGTATAAGTATTATTTTTATTACAAGAAAAAAATGCATTTTTTAAATAAATGAACTATCATTATTCACAAAAACATCTCTCTCTCTCTTTCTCTCTCTTTTATTTTTTTTTTTTTTTGCTAATAATCATATCGAAATCATTATGTGTTTTATTTTCATAATTACGCATAAATATCTTTTAATCGATAGATAAATAACATACGCTCTATTATTATTATACCCATTAATAAGAAAAAAAATGTTTGTTATATTTAAAAATATATATTTCTTTTTTTAGTTACGTGTTCCAATGATAAAATATGAGAGTAAAGTAAATCTAATCCTCGTGTAATAATAAGTTATAATCGATACTAGATAACATTGATTAAAGATAGAAATTTATCAAACATATGCCTTATAAGTAAAAATCGATCTTCATAGATTTCTTATCTTCGAAACGAATAACGAAAACGCAATTTATTAACGTAATTTCGTTGAACTAATAAATCTAACGTAAATTCATTTTAATTTGTTCTCATTGCATAACAGAAATGATAATTAATTACGTGTTAGTAATCGGTAGAACATTGTTAAAAAGGATAAATGAAGATAAAGAAGAAGAAGAAGAAGAAGAAGAAGAAGAAAAAAAAGCAAAGTTTATTTGCATGTGGAATAAAACAAACGAATAGAACGAATTACAAAAATAGATGTATAAATTAGAATATATTAATAATCAAATGATTTCTTACAAACAACGACATCATTCAGAAATTCAAGCCACACCTTTTACTATCCGTGCCAATGAAAAAACAATTTGTTTTTCCTTATGTATGTTGTTTAACAAAAACATATTTCATTTGTTTTTAATGAAACTCCTTTCTCGTATAATTAATCATTTTCAAATGAAATTATTTGCATCCTACGTATTTACACAAATTTTATATATTATATATAATATATAAATAAATATAATAATAAATAAATATAATAAATAAAATATACATTATATGTAATATAAAAAATTATATATATATATATATATATATATATATATATATATAATTCATTTAATATAATTTTATTATATTATCAATATAATAATATAAAATAGATATATAAATATTTATAATAATAAATATATAATTTTAAATACATATTATAATAATAATTAACTATAATATCTATAAAAAAAAAAGAAATTTTAATATCATTTAAAAAGTTTCTAGAGAAACCGTATAAATTTAGAAAAATAAAAACGTTTCGTTATCTTATGAAAGGTTCAAGGTTGATTTCATTACAGTGATATAGGCACTTGTTACGCAATCAATGCAAAATCTCTTCTAAAATAATAAAAAAAAAAAAGATAGAAATTTGGTGAAATAAATATCATAGTAAATTGAAATACTTGAATGTATAATTTATCTAACTTCGAACAAGATGAATAAAAAAAAAAAAAAAGTAAAACTCTGTATTACGTAAGAAACAGACAATTTGTATTAAATGGTATATAAACTCGTATACTCGTTTGAGTTAACGTCAGTCGTCAGGCAACTCTTGCCAGTGAAACATATCTGAGTCATAGTTTATCCTTGTATCAACCCTACATTGTTCATACTTGAACAAAATGGAGGCCTGGGCCATGATCTTGGCCTTCGTGGCAGTGTTATTAAGCATTTATTATTACGTATTCAAGGATTTAAGTTATTTCAAGAAAATTGGTTTACCATATTTGGAACCATGGCCATTATTGGGAAACATGGGATCAGCATTTATACGTAAGAAAACAATGGCTGATATAGTATTGGATGTTTATAATCACCAGCCCAATGCCAAATATGTCGGTTTTTTCGATTTGGGTAATCCAGTTATTATAATACGTGATCCGGAATTAATAAAAACAATTGCTGTTAAAAGTTTTGACAATTTTCCGGATCATAGATCGTTCGTAGACGAAGTACAGGATCCATTATTTGGAAAGAATTTATTTTCATTACGTGGTAACAGGTGGAAGGAAACTAGAACAATGTTGACACCTGCTTTTACATTGAGCAAATTAAAGGGCATGTTTAAATTGATGAACGAATGCGGTGCCGATTTTACCGAATTTTTATCCAAAATGCCGGAAGATAAAAAAACCATCGAAATGAAAGACGTATTTACTAGATACACCAATGACGTAATAGCTACCTGCGCATTTGGCATTACCATTAATTCTATGAGAGATCGTGACAATAATTTTTACGTACTCGGTAGAAAGGCAACCAATTTTGATGGTATTGCATCGTTGAAATTTTTCTTGATCAGAAGTTTCCCATTATTTACCAATTTGTTCAATATCAAATTAATACCAGAACAAATTGCTGATTTTTTCAAAAATGTTGTCAGCGACGTTATCAAAACTAGAGAAGAAAATAATATCGTAAGAGCCGACGTGATACAATTGATGATGGAAGCTAGAAAAAAGAGAGCAGAAATGGGACAAGAATTATCAATGATGGATATTGTTGCACAAGCATTTATTTTCTTCTTTGGTGGTTTTGACAGTGTATCAACGGCAATGTGTTTCACATGTCACGAGATTGGTGTCAATCCTGATATACAAAAAAGATTGCAAAAGGAAATAGACGAAGTCATTGAAAAAACTAATGGAAATCCAACTTACGAATCTTTAAACAACATGCAATATTTGGATGCAGTTATAAACGAATCCCTCAGGAGATATCCAATCGTAGTATTTCTCGATAGAATGTCAATTGATAGTTACGAACTACCACCAACATTACCTGGTAGCAAACCTTACACATTGAAAAAAAATACTAACGTTTGGTTCCCAGTTTATGGTCTTCATCACGATCCCAAATATTTCGAAGATCCTTTCACATTCAATCCAGAAAGATTCATGGAAAATGGTAAAGAAATTATCAACTCTGGTGTTTATTTGCCATTCGGATTGGGACCTAGAATGTGCATTGGTAATAGATTCGCATTAATGGAAATGAAAGTATTAATTTTCCATTTATTGGCAAGGTGTAATTTAAAACCATGCTCGAAAACATTGAATCCAATGAGATTATCCAAAAAGGGTATAAGCATGACCGCTGAAAATGGTTTTTGGATGACTTTGGAGGAAAGAAATAATATTCATCCAGCACTTAACAATTGTCAAAATAGTAGTAATACTGTTGATAATAAATCTTCTAATGAAATTAGCAATGGTCATGCTGTTAAAGCTTAAAGACGTAATCAAAATTAAAAAATTAAAAATGAGATAACAAAAGTTCCATTGTATTATCATAAATTCGTATAACATTATAATACATTCAATTTCACATACATGGACTAACGATTAGTTGAAAATTTGTAAACATTTATTTGATTCCAATAAAATATACTTCTTACAAATTTTTCAATCAGTTTATTATCATAATCACTGATACATATTTACAAGTATATATATATATATATATAAATGCACACATTGCATATATGTTTGTATACATAATTTTTTCATAAATAACTAATTATAAAAAATGAATCTTTTATTCATTTTCATGTTTATTTATTTTTTTTTTGCTTTTTCTTTTCCTTTCCTTTCATTTCCTTTTTTTTTTTTTTTTTTTGATCTATCGTATAGGAAAAAAAAAACAAAAAACAATAAAAATCTGATAAATTTATTCAACATAAAATGTTCAATTTAAACATAACAATTCAATTCACATCAAATTGATGTTTGATATATACGATGCACGTCTAATGATAAGTGTCACGGTCGTTTCAATAATCTTTATTTGAAAGATGAACAAATTTTATTAACTGTTAAGAAAAAACAAAAGAAGTCATTCCCATGATAAAACAATTTTTATTGAAAATTTTATTCAATTTTATAACATTATACTATTTTTATAAAATATTTAAAAGTAATATTTGAATCCTTTGCACTCGATTTACTCTTTTTCACTTTCGGTCAAATGAGAGACACATTTTACATGTACTTAAAAGTCATTTATAAACAAATAATAAAATTTCATCAATTTATTTATTTTTTATATCAAAAACAATACAATTTAAGAAATATTATACTTTATAATTAATTTTCGTACGATATTTTGTAAAACAATCATCCAAGTTGCATCCTAGGTGTTTTATCAGGACACTTATCACAATAATATGTTACTTCCCACCTACCTCCAAGTGTATTACGATCAGAGCAAACCTTACAGTCCCTTTTTAACCCTTTAAGTATCATCTTTAAGTATATCTTAAAAGAAATATTTTATCACAAATCGTAAATAAACAAATAGAGTAACAAAAGACTTCAAATCAGTTGGGCGCCGTATCAGCGCCGCTCGAGTTGCCATTTAAATCTGCCGGACGCTAATTCCGGAGTTAAAGTTACTTTTCTGAAAATAAACAAATAATAGGTTCATTAATAATATTTATTTAAAAAACATACTAATCTTTAATAACCATATTAAAGAAGAAGGTAAGGTACGCACAAAGGTGCAAACAGGTTTGGTACAAATAAGTTTTTGGGACAGACTGTATATATACCTGAAATAGTTAACGGTACATACGTTTCGTTGAACCTCATTAAGTTTGCTACGTAACGTCAGGTATCAAAACGAATATATTTTATACAAGATTATACTGTTTATACACCATACTTAATCTACGTTCGCATAAATGATAGATACATATACATATACATATATATATATATATATATATATATAGATGTATGTATGTATTATACATTAATACTTATGTATAAATAGACATAGGCAGAGAATTTCATTATTATCATAATTATTATTATAATTATTATAATTATTATGATTATTATTATTATTAATACTAATAAAACGTGACACGGCATATTCGATAATAATGCGCGGTGTTTGCGGCTGTGAGTGATTTTCGCTTTTCGGTATTTTCTGTATTTAGTAAAGAGAGAGAGAGAGAGAAGGGGTTGGGAAAATAGGTATGAGGGTAGATAATACAGGTATGAAGGATTCAAGTGTTGTTCGATAACTATAACGAATAATTACTTTGCTTATAATATGTCGCTACGATTAAAATTTCGTGAGATAGAATAAGAATAAGATAAAAAAAAAAAAAAAACCTAAATTTATATTATAATCGATAAAGATGATGATTCAACACGTTTGATCTTATTTTTCACTGTTAATCTATACGGAAAGATGATTATCAAAAACACGTGTTATCAACGTCTCATTTTGTTTAATTGTATTGAAGTAATTAATTACGATAAAATGATAAACAATAATAAGTCGTATAAAATGCTATTGGTTTCGTCTAATCTTAGACACACACAAAAAATTATATATATATATATATATATATATATATATATATATATAAGAACAAAAAGATAATGTGTATTAATGATAATACTTTGCTCTCGAATGATAATTGTTACAAACAAAGAAAAAAAGTTATAAGTAACGTTTCGCAGAATCGACTTTATCAAAGGAAAAGAAAGAAAAAAAAATAGAAGAAAAAGTGTTATCGCAATTAATTGATTATGTTGACCATGAAGAAGAAATCTGTTTAAAATGTGATGCTCAATAGAACATACATATATATATATATATATACAGTGGACATGAATAACACAACATCTACGCAACATTTTACATCCGTTGACACGTGCATGACAAATCGTATGTTTGATCAATGAAAAAAAAAAAATAACAAAAAATATTTTAGTAGATTTAACTATAACTTTTTGTTTTCTTTTTTTTTGTTTTCATAGTAACACTTTTGATCAATAAACAATTTTTATGAAATATTAATTATTAATTTATATTTAATAAATATATAACTTTATTTGTGTACGACATTAAAAAAAAAAAAGAACAAATTAAATACGTCATATTTCAATTTCACACGAAAACATTCAATGTTTAATTCGTATTACTCGTAGCATGTATATGTATTGTATATATGTGTATGTATAATTGTATACACATATGATTAAGATGTTCCTATTTTCTTTTTTTTTTTTTACTCGTTATATAAGTATCAATCATTATTCTTCGCGAGTATTTCATTAAGTTTCAGAATAGTTAAATTGATGATCAAATTGATTGATCATAAATGCAAGATTACAACAGACTAATATTTTTTATAATTAATAAAAATTTACATTTAATTATACAGTGGACGATATCCTTTAGAAACAAGATGAACAATTTTTTTTTTTTTTTTTTTTTTTTTTAATAAAATGACCGACTACAGATCAACAATGTTTTTTCTTTTTTTTTGTAGTTCTCTCTTTCTTGATATTTTCTAAGAATTCATTTATCATTATTATTATTATTTTTATAACATTAAGACGTATATTTACTTGACAGAAAAACAAATTTCGTGTTGAGAAACATGTATAAAGTTATTTCATTCGAGAATATGCATAAACAGCAATTAAATGAATCTCTTTCATTGCGAACAAATATTATCTTTGACGATAAACAACAAAATAAGTTAAAATAAAAAAAAAAATAAAAAAAAATACAAGTAAAATTAAAAGCAAAATAAAATTAAATCAAGGAAAATAACAACAACAACAACAACAAATATCAAAAATCATTTTGATCTGATATTTTAATAGAATGAAAATAAATCTTATCTACCTGTTGTGATATTTTTCCAAAAAGGTGATGAATAAAAAGAAAACCAAAAAAAAAACAAACAAACATAAAAAGATTGAAATAACAAAACAAAATATAATATTAATTATAATAAGAAGAAAAATACCACCAACCCCCCGTTACGAATTAAATTTTTTTATTTTTTTTTTCTATTTCTTCTTCCATTTTTTTTTTTTTTTTTTAATTCTTTTTCTGTAATCAAGCAGAACGAAGTAGCATAACCTTAGGCAAGGCTTGTCCTTTCCCCCAAGGACCATGTCGTCCTTCCTTCTCTCTCTCTCTATCTCTCTCTCTCTCTCTCTCTCTCTCTCTCTCTCTCTCTTTTCTCTCGTCGTGTCCATGAATTTTATTCTAATAAAATTCCACCGAGAAAAGAATGATGGTTGAACTACCACCACCACCACCACCATCAGCAACAACAGCCCAGTGTAGACTCGCGACGACGAGATGAAATTGAAAAATAATACAAAGAAAAAAAAAAAAAGAAAAAAAAGTAAAGTAAAAAAAAAAAAAAAGAAAAACAACCCAAAAAAGAAAACAAAAGAGAAGAAAATGAGTGGAAGAAAAATGGGGGCTTGGATTGGGTTGAGTAACGGGAAATGAAAAAAAAGAAAAAAAGGAACAAAAAGACCGAGTAGTAAAACGTCGAAGAAAAATCGAGATCGTAGGTATTCCACCCCCACAGTCTATGGTGGAAAGGGTTTCTCTTCCACCCCCTCCTCCTCCTCCTCCTCCTTCTCCTCTTCCTCCTTTTCCTTTACTCGGTTTCACGCTAATTTCCAATGCATGAATATTCCAAAGGTTTCTCGTTCATCGAGTGGACGATGGCGACGACTATGACGACTACGACGATAAAAAAGAGGGACAGGGGTAGGTAGGGGTGGTAGTTGGTAGGGGTGGTACGGGGGTAGGGGATTGCAGGAGAAGGTGGAGAAGAAGAAGAAGCAACAAAAGAAGAAGGAAAATGACGAAGATGAGGTCTCCAACAAAAATCGATCCTTTGGCGGGACTGTAAAAAGCATCTTTGAGGGAATCTGCTAGCAATCATGCTATCTCTCTCTCTCTCACACACACACTCTCTCTCATATTCTCTCTCTGTTCATTCCTTTTCCCTATTTCCCCCACCACTTCAATCTCTCTCTCTCTCTTTTTCTCTTTCTGTTTCATTAAAGAGGCATTCACAAGGTCGTATCGCAAACCACGTCTTTCTCTCTTTTTCTCTCTTTCTCTTTCTCTCTATTTTTCTCTTTCTATCTTTCTCCATAAGAACGGCCAATCACGTAGTCTGAATACATTATACGGCTGTTATCCAGAGTGCAACTGTACGGTTACGTGCAAGCCATACATATATGAGTATGTATGCATGCATGTATGCATGTATGCATATATATGTATATGTATATATGTATATATGTATCGTGAGTCTATTCAGACAAGAATTAATGCCACGACTGGCACGTATCCGTACGTTTGATGCCTGGCTGACGCCACCAACATGATGCCAACACCTTGCGCATCTTTCTTCTTTCTGGGGTAGGGAAAGGGGGTGTAGTAGTGAGAGGAAAAAAGATAGAAGAAAAGAATGAGAGAAAGAGGAAAGGATAGAAAAAATTTATGACACGAAACGTGATGGAATAAATGAATTACTCACGAAAACAAAAGAAGATATATATGCATTTAATTATTTTTTATATTTAATTTAATATATATATATATATATATATATATATATATATATATATATATATATATATATATATGTGTGTGTATATGTATAGGTCAATGGATTATAAGAATCTATAGAAAAATTGAATTTATTATTTATAAAATAATTAATCGTTTGATCAATTAATTTGAAAATGTTATTGTGATTGAATGTACAACGTTAAAAATAAGTAATAACATTATTATTATTATTGTTATTCTTTGCCAAATGATAAGGATTATAAAACTGAGATATAAGATTGACGTTACGTTGTTATTTTATACATTTATATATTTTTATTTTTTTTTTTTTAATGATAACCCCACACCGATAATCCTCGATAACTCGAATTGAAATCGTTGTCATTTACGAGGAAACGAAAAATTTCAGAAAAAGAAGAAGAAGAAGAAGAAGAAGACAAAAATAATGACCAAACATGATCCACGATTTCGCATATTCTTGGTAAATAAATAAACAAGATTTTAATTCGAAAAATTTGTGACGAGATGATATTTCCATGGAATGTTTCATGAAAAAAAAAAAAAAAAAAAAAAGAAAACAAAAAACAAAAAGAAAGAACAAATACTAGGAAAAGAAAAGGACAGAGTTGTTTAAGAGAAAAATAAGAAAGAAAGAGATAGAGAGATAGAAACTGTGTGTGTGTTGTGTGTGTGTGTGTATGTGTAAGAGAAAGAGAGAGACGGTAGAACAAAATTCATTTGGCCAAATTAAACAGAGTTTAGCAATTTGCGCTTAATCCATTTGTCGGAGATCCGCCGTCCGTCAGTTCGTCTGCCTGCCCCTACACTTGTTCAATACATATATATATATATAGATATAAAGGCACCCTCTCACTCTATTCACCCTATCTTTCTCTAACTCTTTCTCCAGTACCACCTTCATCCCTTAAATTCCACCGATTTCTCCACACTCTTCGTTCCACCGGGTCGTTTTCTGTTTTCGTATTTCCTGGCTACCACTCTATAAACCCCATCCCACCCCATCCCACCCCACCCCAACCCCATTCTACCTTCCTTCATCCCCATACTACACTACTACTACTTCTTCTTCTTCTTCTTCTTCTTCTTCTTATTCTATTTCTGTCTTTTTCTTCTAACTTTCATCTCGACCGTAGGTGGCTTTCCTTAATTCCTTCGAGCCCTTCCAAAGTCTTAACCCTTTTTTTTCTTTTCCTTTCCTCCTCGGTTAATCATTTTCCGTGATTGCTATTACTCCAACCATCTCTTTTCTCTCTCTCTCTCTCTCTCTTTCTCTTATTCTTTTACAACTCTTATCACTTTCCCCATCCACTTCCACTTCAACCACCTTAGATCCTAACAAAAAATGTTATCTTATTTTATATTTATATATATAATATTATATTTGAATTTATTTAAAATTGGGTTTGTTTTATACACCCCCTTAAACCCCAACAAAAAATGTCATCTAATTTTTTATTTATACTAGGAGTGCCCTTCTACTAGTGCCTGTTGCTGTGGCTCACAATCAGTCCGATACACACGTCTTTAAATCAACGAATTACCTTATACAACAAATAATTTGCAATAAAATAATATTGCGATTATAAATTGAGATAAAAACTATTCTATCTTTCAAGTTGAATGAAATTGCACACAGTGTGCTAAATTTGATTAAAATTGGTTCAGTAGTTCAGGAGTCCATTGCGGACAAACAACGTGACACGTATAATTTATATTTATTAAGATAATATTTGAATTTATTTAAAATTGAGTTTGTTTTATACTTTCCCCCTTTTAACACGCCCTTAGACCCTAACAAATAATATTATCTTATATTTTATATTTATATAGAAATAATATAATGTTTGAATTTATTTAAAATTAGGTTTATTTTATAATACATGTTATCAGAATTGAAATGCAAGAAGGAATAATTTTGATTAAAGTACGTACAACAATTCTCGACAATTTCTTATCCCATTCATCCATCTTTTTGATGTGTATACGTGTATATGTGTATGTTTACTTGTATATGTGTTTACTTCCTTTACTTCGACGAATCGACTTGTTTCTCAAGGCACTAGCTTAGGGATCCAGCTGGCTCTACCCTATCTTATTATCTTGAAATTGTTTCTGTTGCTTTTCTTTCTCTTTCTCTTTTCCACACACAACAACACAGACACACAGATACACGAACACATAGACACAGAGAGACACATAGAGTTTTTCTCTATCTTTGTTCCACTTACTATACACATTCGTTTGAAGAAAAACCAAGCGAGAAACAGGAAGAGCGAAGGGAATCATGCTTTGGTCTTCTCTAAGTGTATTGGTAGCCCTGTCCACGTTTTATTTTCATCCAATCGACCGCGAGGGCCGAGTAGCAACACAGTAGATGAGAGAGAGAGAGAGAGAGAGAGAGAGGGAGAGGTAGGTAGGTAGGTCCTTCTTTTTAAGATCACTTTGCCAGGAAAACCGGAAAGTACTTCTGAGGTGAGCCCTTTTTCCCTTTTTTCTTCCTTTTTTCTTTTTTTTTATTCTTTTTCTTTATCTTTTTTTTTTCTTTTTGTTCGTCTTTTAACATCCTGTCACGTTCTTTAAACACCGTGTTGTTTTTAAACGATTCTCCCTTTTACCTTATAACACAATTCACATTTTCACGTGAATCATTATCTTTATTGACAAAAGGGGGATCATTTTTCTTATTCTTTTTCTTTTTCTTCCCCCCCCCTTTTCGTTTACTTTTCTTTTTAATTAGATTTTTTTCTTTATTTATTTATTTATTATTTTTTTCTTCGTGATTTTTAATCAATCTTTAGATCATGATAAAGGAAAGGTCTAAACTTTCTGACCAAAATAGGCTAAAAAATAAGTACCGTAACACCATAGTAAAGGCACCCTTAAGGAATTCTGACCCCACGAGGATACGATACCCACCCCCTTCCCTCCCCTCATCCCTTTTTTTATATCCTCCTTTAACCTTATTATATTAAATCTACCGCAAAAAAGTTTCTTTCCTTTGTCTTCTTTTTTTTTCTTTTTTTTTTTTTTCTCGTCAAAGTATAATCAAATAAAAGAGTTTTCAAAATCCGTTTTTTTTTATATATATATATCTATCGTATAATTATAAATTAAATAACAATTTAATTAATTATATATATAAAATTAAAAAAAAACAAAAATTGTTTCTAATATTATTAGAAAAAAAATTTAACTTCAATAAGAATACATTTTTTCTTTTTGTTGGATTAGGTTGTTCGCAAAGTATTTTCGTTTTTTTTTTTTGTAAAAATGAAGACAATTTTTGTTTCGAGGTTAAACTTAAGATTTCCAAATGGGTTTAAATCATTTAATTTGATACATTTAAATTCTCAACGAGATTTCATGCGTTGTTATTTGCCAATTTGCATTAACTAATTTCAAAATTGTTTCAATAAAAAACGAAATTACTTTCCAAACAACCTAATGGATAACAAATTTCATTTAAAAGTCTCTCTCTCTCTCTCTCTCTCTCTCTCTCTCTCTCTCACTCTCTCTCACTTTCTTTCTTTTTATCAAATATTTTTAATCAATATATTTATACGATGATTGTGTATTATTTCTTAACAAGTTTCAACTTATATCTAAAAAGAAAAAAAAGATTTTATCATCGTTGAAATTTTTATCATCGTTTCGTTGTGTTACAACAAATTATATATATATATATATATATATATATATATATATATAAAGTTAACTTTTTGATGTATCGTATCATAGCAAATATTTTTTGTCCCTTAGATATAAAGTGTTATATATATATATATAGCTTATATATTTCTCTCTTTTCTTTTACTTATACACACACACAAACACAAACATATACTTATACACACGCGTACACATAAAACTAATGGATTATAGATGTACCAAGAATAAAATCGTATTAAATGAACGCACACGAGCGTATCGACATTTTACGTCTCTCTTTCTCTCTTCCCTTCTCAACAACCCCCTTCTCTCTCTCTCTCTCTCACTCTTTCATTCACTCTTCGTTCTTACTAGTTATTTCTTTCTTTTTTTTTATTCTTAGCAAACGTTAAAGGTAAAAGTGACCACCCCCCTTCGTCCTCACACCGTATTTAAGTGTTCCATGAGAAAATGGATACTAAAAAAGTATAGTTATGCGATGATTCCACGCCATATTGTTGAAATATTATTATAGTTAGAGCAGTGAATATTATTGCTAACATTTACAACACTCACAATCATCCACCACTCTTCTCTTTCAGCATTTCTACGATACGATAAGTACGATATTATTTATAAAATCTTTTCTTTTTATTTTTATTTTTATTTCATTTTTTTTTTTTTAATACGTACTATTATATAGCACCACCACCAACCCACCCCCCCCACTAAAAAAATACAACTTATCCAGTAGGTAATGTACCTTGTTTAATAACAATTTTGATTATAAAAGAAAAATAAATTCTTTATGATTTTTTTTTTTTATATAATAATATTAAAATAAAATAATAATAATAATAGTAATAAAATAATAGTATATTTTATAAAAATAGTATAATATAAATTTATAATAATTTTTAAATAATTTTATTTAATATGTCTTATAATTATAATATATTTTAATTATTATTATATTATATAATAATTTATTATATAGTAACTATACAGTTGCTATATATATAGTAATCATCGTAACAAAATAACCAATGTAAATAATTTGTTTATAATATTGAAATCACCTATATATATATATGCACATGTGTGTTCGTATATACATAACAAATACTTCAAAAAATTACTTAATTAACATTTATTAATATTTTATAATAATTGTAAATGAAAGCTCTAAAATAATATGATATTTAATAATTACAGATATTTTTGAATATATGTTATATGAAACATTTAAACGTAAGTATATTTAATCTATCGATGAAAATTTATGATTTGCAACAAATATCATCAATAATGAAGATGGATTACACGATCAACGAATTTACAGAAAAAAGAAGAAGAAAAAGAAGAAAAAGAAGAAGAATGAAGAAGAATGAAGAAAATACATACATCGATGAAGTTTTCTCTTCTCTTCACATTAGGCCAGGTTGGCGACGAGTATTCTTGGGAAATTAACACACATTGGGGATGTTATTGCTTGAGAATACACGTAGTTTGCCTGGTCGGTCACGTCCCACGAGAGACACAACCTGTTCATCGACCATTTTGGTTTGTTTGTTTTTTTTGTTTATTTTTTTTTTTTTTTCATGGAATCGAACCTTTTCTTTTTTTTTTACTTTCCATCTCACTTTCTATCTTTCTCTACTTTTATGAATAAAAAGAAAAAAAGAACAGTTAATGTACTATGTCAGACATTGAGGTATAAGAATAACAAGACGTCTAATATACATATGTATATGTGTGTTTATGTATATATATATATAGGTTGTATACATTGTATAAATAAGTCGCGTGACAAAGTTCATTTTTGTACCATTATGGTTAAGTCTAGTGTATTATACTAATATAAGAAAGTAAGATCGATGAAAACAATTTTATTATTATGTATATGTAAAATATATATTAATGAATATAAGTATTATTATAGTGTGTTTGTGTGTATATATATATATATAAATTTTAATTAAAATTAATTTATATATAAATTAAATAAAAAATCAAAAGTAATCTCTCCTTTCGTTACATTTATTTCTTGTAATTCAACACAACTACGAAATATATATTTGAAATTCTTGTTAGTTGATACCATAAAGAGAAAGGATTAAAAATATATGAAATAAATGTTTTAATAGGGATTTCGTATAAATTTAATCAATTATTATAATTGATATTTCAATTTAATCTAACATTGTAAAAATAAATTTTTTATATTTTCCATTTCTTTGTATTTTAAGTATATTCATTTTTATATATAATTATTATTATTATTATTATTATTATTATTATTATTATTATTTGAAATAAAACACACAGTTAATTTTTAGATACATTAATGTTTAAATTAATATCAAGGATGTATTTATAAACATAAAAAATTTCTTTCAAAAATAAATTTCGTTCGAATATATTGCAAAGTTTTATTTTCATTTTATTTCTTTTTACTATTATACACACACACACACACACACACACACACACACACACACACACACACGTTTATGTATTACTAACACGTATGTTACTACTACTATTACTATGCTTTAATATTACTACAAATACTTGCATATCAAAATTATGAACATTTAATACTTCTCTTTAACTCGTATCTTTACATTTTACTGTTATCTTTACATTTACTTCAATATAACGATAATAACACACACACACACACACACACATGAAAGAATATTTTTATTTAAATATTAACTTCTTTTGAACAAATGCGTAAAATAATTCGACGATAAGAGAAAAATAAAAATACATACGATCGATGTAATTATATTCCATAGCAAGTATTTCAAAATACTACGTTGACATAAATTCAAGGTGTGTGTGTGTGTGTGTGTGTGTGTGTGGTTTCAAAATACACACAAAAAATCAAACAAAAATTTCTACAATTTTTATAATCACATACCTGATACAATCTAGGTTCAAAATTACAATTATTTTTGTATTATATCCTAAACCAGGGGATCGGCAACCTGCGGCTCGCGAGCCACAGGTTGTGTGGCTCTTTGGATTTGAAGTGCGGCTCTTTGCGACTCTTTGCGGCTTTTTGTGGTTCTTTAGTTAAAAGAGTTTAGTAAAAAAAAAAAAGAAAACAAATTTGGTGGCTCGATAAAAACTTGGAAATTTAGTAAATTGTAATTTTTGGCTCTTCCAACTGAAAAGATTGCCGATCTCCTGTCCTACACGATATTCATAGAAACTGAAACTGTTATTTAACTAGATATTAAAGATAAATTAATTAGCAAACAATGTAGTTTATACGCTAATAAACATTTGACTACATTTTACATCGTTAATAATTATCGTTAATGAACTCGAGTCACGTGTGTTGTTCGTTATTTTTTTTTTTTTTTTTTTGGTATTCATTATATTTTACATAATGTTTTATGATAATTATTATCAAACACTGTTCATATAATACGTTGTTTCTAAAATAACATTTTAAATATAAAAAAGAAAAAAGAGAATAGTAAAATTATGATCACATTGTTTATCAATCGATTGCGTAATGAAAATTGTCATCGTTAAAAATAACATTAATATTTATACGTAGTATTTGTTATAAATTATTCACACCAGATTAAAAACAAAATGATTTACGAATACAAATGATGTTAGTTGTAGAGACTATTAACGATTAAGGAAATGAGTTTTTTTTTTTTTTTTATACGAAAGAGAGTGAGACAAAGAGAGAGAGAGAGAGAGAGAGAGAGAGAGAGAGATACGAGAATGAAGCAATGGTTTATTAAACGTGACGCAGGTGTTTGTTACCGGTGTACTAATTCGACATCGATGCAAGATTGGCGGAACGTATTCGATTCATTAAATTATCGTATTCTCCTAGTTAACGAAAAATATCGATAAGTGGGTGTATCGATTGAAATTAATTTGAAATTACTCATATATTATCTATCATTTGATTTACAATAAATATATATATATACATGAGTGTAAATAAAAAATTGTAATTTATATCTTATTTATTATTTTTTTATCATTTTATTATATATATATATAATAAATAATATTATATAGTATATTATTATATATATACTACTACTACTACTATACTATATAATATTATTAATTATAATTATATATAATATATATACTAATTAAATTTATAATTAATATTTATATTTTATAATATATATGTAATAGATTATATATTATTAAATATATAATATAATATTATATATATACGAATAACTAATAATATATAACACGAATAAATATTCCATCAACTCCAGCTCACCCCTCCAATTTTTGTTATACATAATACATTTATATATTTAATTTTAATTTTATAACATTAATTTCTTGTTCCTTTTTTACAATCTAAATTGAAATAAAAAAAAAAAGAGAATGATAAAGAAAAAATTAAATAAAATATAAAAGATAAAATAAATAATTCCATAGGAATAAAATCTTATTGAACAAAATCCAAATAGAATATGAAAATATAATTATTATTTATATAATTTAAGAAATATCATTTTAATTTAATTACATTGAATTAATTCCTCTCGTTGAATTCATTAGATACACGTGGTAAGTACTCACACATTATATATATATATATATTTACATATACAAGAACATATATATATATATCATTTTATCGTTCTTTGATAAAATCTCGACAATAACAATATTTCTTTGATAAAACACGATAAAGTATTTTTTTTTTATGGCAAGAAATATAAAGTATCATCATCGATCATCTCTCATTCGTGAACTTATAAAACTGTGTTTGCTTTCTTCAAACGTAAAAGAAAAAAAAAAAGAAAAAATACAAAAAGTGGGTCGCACAAAAAAAAAAGTGGAAGAAAAGAACATTGCAGTTGTAGTAGCAGTAGTAGTGGTGTTGTGTGAATCCTTGGTTTGAACGAAGGTAAGAACAAGCTTGGAAAATATGAGACAAGTTTCTAGCGAGAAGTAAATCACTCCCTTTAACCAAGAGCTAACACCAACAACAACACCAACATCCAGTAAATAACATTGGTGCAACTGCAACACCAACTGCAGCAATACTAGTAGTAGTAGTAGTAGTAGTAGTAGTAGTAGAACTATGGTAAGCAGTTTTTGGCTGTGCTAGCTGCCAATGTCATTGAAAGCATAAACAGACAGCCAAGTTAATGAGAGGGAGGGACCATTTTACCGTCCTTGAGAACTCCTTTTTCACTTTGCTCACTTGTTCTTCAGAGTTTTCCCTAAAGGAGGAGGCAGAAGGCGTTAAGTAACTGCTCTCTTGACGGTAGAAAGGAAAGAAAAATGAAATGTAAAATAAAAACAAAACAAAAAGTAAGGAAGAAACAAACAGAGAGAGAGAGAGAGAGAGACAGAGAGAAAGAGAAAGAGAGAGAATGACTGAGATTCTTATATACCTACGGAATTTTTTTTTCTTTTCTTATTTCTAGCATTAATAATAGAAAGAGCAAAGTTACGAATCTTTTTTTTTCTCTCTCTCTCTCTCTTCCATTCGTTCTCTTTTTCTTGTTTTTTTTTTCTATTTTAGTCTATGAAATATCACAAATACTTTCAGCACAATTATTGTCTTAAAATAGAAATGTCCTATATATCTTATTATAAATTTAATTTCATGTAAATTCAAAATTAAATTAAATAATCAAACGTAAACCCTTTGTGCAACATAATTTTTGTTTAAAACGATGGAAACTTATTTATACATCTAATAATTATTTATATATTAGGTCGAACGATGCGTTTATGTAGAATCTATTTTTCGTATTTACCTATTATAAGTCACCGAAACAAACGGATTTTCCATATCACTGTATAGATGAGAATTCAGTTTAGTCTTCTGTTAACTTTTTTATACAGTCAATGTTACATTTAACCGTTTTTTCTTAACTCACTGAAATGGGATAGTAAAAAGTGCATATTCGACATGTAATGCTTGAAGAATTGAAACTAGGCAATTAGCACTAAAGTGGCAACTGAAAAAATATACAGCGTTATACAGTGCAGGACTGATAACTGATAGGACAGTCAGAAATTGGTTTGTCAAATTCATGAACCGAGTGCAAGGACGTATTTCCGACTTTGACGAACCTTTTAAAGGTAATATTGGAGAGCAAAATCCAATAGATACGTTGAACAATTGCAAAGAGTGCAAGAAAAAAAAAACCTCCATGAAAGGTGTCTTGCACTTATCAGTGCATTTGTCTCATACAAAAAACGAAAGTTATTTATGACTCGACCTAATATATTATCCAATATTAATTGGTTTTAATTGTTTTGTATTTTGTTTCTTTTCTTGTATACCCCCCCCCCTTTTTTTGTATATTATAACATTATTATTTTATATTGAATAATTAATTGCATTAATCTGCTTCTAACGAAATTTATTCCTATGTAAATTTGTATACCATTACATAAATTTACGTATTACATAGAAGATATTCGTACATATGTATTATACATATATATATATATATATATATATATAGTATAATAGTGTATATATATATATTTGATATATATGGATCTTATCGAAGCACAGGCTAGTTTAAATCGTCAAAGGGATCTCTATGAGTAAAGGACTATTAGCTTTGGTATCCTTCATCATCCTACAGGATATACGGAGTCAATGCACATAAATGTTGCATCAAGAGAAAGAGAGAGAGAGAGAGAGAGAGAGAGAGAGAGGTACAAAGTTATATAACTAACATAAGTCTAACTGATTAAAGCTAAATGGCCGTAATCGTTATGACGTATGTATAATACGATACTCTATATCAAATTCGAATTAGAGCTTTCATTAATGTATTGATTATTCGAATTAATTCTATTGGATTTCCCGGAATGTGTTCGTGTCAATTTATAAATAAATATTATCTATATAATATATATATAGATATATAAGTGTTGTCTACAAAATTCATTGATTTAAAGAATTAACAAAGAGTATAATTTTTAGGGATAAATTCCAAATTTAGGATCCACGAATTTCTATGAGTTTACGTCTATGAATTAGATTATATTTATTAAATAATTATATTGATTAATAACGCTATAATAAAATATGAAATCATCAAGATGTTTATTTAAGATTATTCGTACCTTTTTGTACTCGTGAATAATATCACACATATGAAGGAAATGTGTTAACACAATGTGTGTTTCTTTAATTTAATTTAAGTAATAAAATTTTATCAGATTACCTGAAATAAACTTTTGAGATGTGAAAAGTAATTGAGAGTATTAAAACAGGTGAAAAAAAAAAAAAAGAAAATGACTCTTAGAACGTAACACTATTTCATATTTCTCATTTTTCTCATTCTCTCTCTCTCTCTCTCTCTCTCTCTCTCTCTCTCTCTCTCTCTCTTGTGTTTTCACATTAATTATTATTTTAATTTTCTTTTTATGATAACAATAATAAATAATTATAATAAATATTGATATATACGATGTGATATATTGCAATTGATAAGAAAATAATTTATAGAAATGATATATATATATAAAAAAAAAAAAAAAGAAAGATATATAGAAATATAAAAAAGAGTTTAAGGGGCCATTCGTATGCACTTTTCGAAGTAATACACTCGCCTATATGCGGGCCACTCGACGATAGAAAGAGAGAAAGAGAAAAAGAAAGAGAAAAAGAGAGAGAGAGAGAGAGCGAGAGAGTGAAAAGAGTAAACGCGTGCAAGCTCGTTCACGTGCACATTGCCCGTAAACCGTATTTTACATATTTATTATCAGACCCCGGTCTTTCACGTGTCTCACGGGAGACATTGCACTTTTAAACGTCCCACCTCACTCTACTTTTCTCTACCTCTCTCTCTCTCTCTCTCTCTCTCTCTCTATTTTTCTCTTTTTCTCTTTCACTTTCTCTGTCTCTCTCTTTTATGAGACTTAACATTTATTGTACGATGCGAGAGCGATGAACCGATGATAAGAAGTACACTTTCGATCAAAGATTATGAATTTGAACTTTTGAGTCCTGCAGATGATATAAATAAAAATACAAAAATTAAAAAATAATTAAAATATTAAATAAATATATATATTATTAAATTATTTATATATTAAATGTACAATGTGGAAATAATTATTTGATATTTAAATGCTATATATAACGAAATATAAAATTAATAACATATATAATAACTATAACAATAATAAACTATAATATAATAATTATATTAAAAGTAATAACTACAACACAATATATTTATAATAAATATATTATAAAATATATATATATATTCTACTAGGGGTGCCCCGCCACGCGTTGCTGTGGCTCATAATCAGTCCGATACACACGTCTATATGTCAAAATAATATTGCGATTATAAATTGAGATATAAACTATCATTCTATCTTTCAAGTTGGATCAAACTGCACAAAGTGTGCAAAATTTTATTCAAATCGATTCAGTAGTTTAAGAGTCCATTGCGAAAAAACAACGTGACACGTAATTTATATATATATATTAAGATATACAAGTATAGCAGTATAATAAAAGTATTAGAGATTGCATTAATAATTAATTTCTTTTTAATTAAGTTTTCTTGTTTTTTTTTTGTTCCTTATGCACTTATAACAAAATAGTTATAAGATAAATTAGATATTCCCCAAAAAATGTTCCTATATACACATATATACCTATTTTACCTATACCAAAACTCTCGTCATCAAAACAAACTCCGTGACTCGTATACTCGCGGTAATATGTAAATTTTAACTCGAATTGAGAAAACATGAATTGGAATAAGAGACTAAGTAAGGTAAGAGAGTAACAGAGTAAGAGATAAAGGGAGGGAGAAATGAAACATATCAAGAGTAAAGTACCTTTGCCGTAAAACAATTTTAGAACATCTCGAAGTTTAAACTCTCTCTCTCTCTCTCATTCTCATTCTCATTCTCATTCGTAAATTCAATAACATTGTAAACTTTTTAGAAAAATTATTCATCTTCTAATATACTCCCCCACCCCCCTAACATTCTTCTCTTTTCTCAGTTTAGTTTATATTGATTTAAATCTTATACATACATATATATGGTATCTTTCTCTTACGTATTCGAAGAAGGAAAAGATCGAAGTTCGGATGTATGATGGTAGTGGTGGTATGCCACTACATTACTTGCATATTACTTGCATATTACGTCTTGCAATAATGATGTGGCTTGGTACTGGTACACTGGTTTGTAGCAGGTACCTCAACAAACCTTCATTTAATAAGAACAAGAAGTCCGCATGCATGCACGCACGCACTAACGCACTCACGCACGCACGCGCAAGAGAACACGATGGTTATAAAGCTGTGTGGTTTGTGTTTATACCTTCCTACCCCTATTGCAATTATAATTATAATGCCATTGTCGTAGCATCAAGACCTTCGTAGTCGTAGCAACGACTACAACGACGAAGAACACGTTAGTAGTAGTAGTAGTAGTGGATATACATGAATACACATATAACAACATCATTGCTTGTATATGGTTTCCTACGGTTGGTTGGGTTGGTTAGTTCTAATGGTAGTGGTGTTCCTACTAGAGCGAGAAGAAGAAGGTTGAAACGAGGATAAGGGGCTTGGAATAAGGTTCAACTGATGTGTGGTGTAATAGTTGTAGTAGTAGTGGTAGTAGTAATATATAACTCAACCCTAGACGCGAATGTCGAACTGGTGCAACCCTCTCCTCGGTCAGGAGAAGGAAACTCTCTCTCTCTCTCTCTCTCTCTCCTTCTCTCTCTTTTACGTTAGGATACGAAGCTTATGCGAGTAACCTGAAAGCCGATGTCGAATTAGCAAATCAAATTTCTCTTGGAATTATTTCAATGCGGAGCTGCTAAACATCCCGCGGCGAAACGAGAGATGTCGGCTTCTACTACGACGACGACGACGACGACTACGACGACTACGACGACAACGATGACTGCAATACCAACCCCTTTCCACCCCTTCAACCTTCTACGTCCTCACCCCTCATCATCCCCTTTAGTATGTTTCCAAATGAAAGAAATTAATTCTCTTTCTTTCTATTCTCTTTCTTTCTATTCTCTTTCTCTCTGTATGTGCGTAAGCGTAGGTATTTCTTTTTAACTACGAATTTTTCAACAAAAATGTTTTGACAATATTATACGTTGCTGTAATTTCTCTTTTTACTTTACCATTGTTTTTATATCTAATTTTCTTTGATATTCTGTTTTTTTTTTTGAGAAGTGAAAACTTTTTTTGTAATGAGTGTGATTTGAAAAAATGTAACGGAGCGGTAGGCGGTGATGTAACGGAGCGGTAGGCGGCGGTGTAACCACCAAGATACTAAATAAGAAGAGAAAATGTTTTAATATTATAATAATAATATTATAACAAATAAATCCTACAATTATCCTACACCTGATATTCTGCATTCTCTCGAAACTTAGTTTTTTAAAGGTTTCACTTCTAACACGTGTGATCTACCCACATGATATTTTTTTGCTTCGATTGAACACGAATCTGGAAATTATTTTACATTCAACTAATTGGCGATGTAATTATAATAATATAATTATATATAATACAATGATAAAATACAGAAATATTTTGTCCATGTGAAAAATGATATTTTCACTTTCACGAAACACACAAAAATATATTTGATATCCTGTTAGTAGTAGTAGTAGTAGTAGTAGTAGTAGTAGTAGTTCGTTGGATCGAATGAATCGCATGAATTAAAATGCATATCTAGTTACTTTCTGACACGTGAGATTACATCGGTAACAGTACTACGTCGATTACAAAGACGTTCATGAATATTTAAATGGGCTAGTACAGTTCGATATCTTGCTTCGTCGTATTAGAGAACAACCTACGTACGAATAATTAATGCAACTACAAATTTCATCAATGAACGAGAAACCTATTTATATATATATATATATATATACACGTATACATATATGCATATTTCTTTCTAACAATTTACAGCTGATGATTTTTTTGTTTTGTTTTTTAATGAAATATATTTCGAGTGTACTGTTATAAAATCAATTTACGATCATTAAAAGATGAAAGAACGAAACTAATTTATTTTATTTTTTTTTTTTTATTTAATTTCTCTTTCTCTTTCCTTTTTTCAATTATTTACACGTTTTTTTATTTATTTTATATTTACTCTTTATCCAGATTTTATATTACGTGACATAAATACAATAAAAAGAAAATTTCACGTTCGGCTAGAAAAAGGAAAAAAAGATCGAATTATGACAAAACACACACTCACACTCACACATAGACACACACTCACTAACTCACGCATACACACGCATCATAGATATCACTTTTTCTCATATATGATGGTCAATCGGAAATCGAAAATAGTTCATACTGTAGAAAAATAAGAGAGTTTCGCGCTTACTAGCATCAAAATATTAAAAGAAAAAAAAAAAAATACCCAAAAAAAAGGAATAAAAGTAATAAAAAAAAAATGGTATAATAAAATAGAAAAAATGTAGGAAAAAAAAATAGAAAAAGTTAGGTAGAGATGTGGGTGGAAGGAGGGGTAGGCAGGCAAAAGGACTAACAAACAATAAGACGAAAAAAAAAAACAATCGGATAAATTGAAACGTTTCGAAAAGGATTATCGGCCGATCAGAGGGATTAAATTTCATTCTAGTGAGGTGCCAGAGAAAATCCATATTTTTTTTTCTTTTTTTTTGGGGGTGAGCAGGGGATAAAGGAAGGAAAAGGGGAACCGGGAAATTTTTTCTTTTTTTTTTTTTTTTTTAATTTTATTACAAACAAAATAAAATAAAATGACAAAATATATTACAATAAAAAAAAAAAAAAAAGAGAAATAGTGAAGACTGAAAATATATTAAAATATATTAAAATATATACTACTATATAAATATATATTAAAATATATTAAAATATACTACTATATAAAATATATTAAAATATATTAAAATATATACTACTATATAAATATATATTAAAATATATTAAAATATACTACTATATAAAATATATTAAAATATAACAAAATATATATATATATATATATATATATATATATATATATATATATTAAAATAAAAAAAAAACAAAAAAAAAGGGAAATAGTGAAATAGAAAAAGTGAAAACAAAAATAGCTTAATGCATATAAACACTATATATATACTTAGAAGAAATAAACTTTTAGCAAGTCTTCATTAGAGTTTTCTAGTATATTTTGTGGTAAAAGAAATAAAAGATAGATAAAGAGAGTGAGAGAGAAAGAGATAGTTTTCTTCTTATTGCTCTAGCAAAAACAACATAGACCTGTTTCTTCTTCTTCTTCTTCTTCTTCTCCTTCTGCTTAGTTCAGTTCCTTTTCCTTTCTAACGCGTTATAGAAACGAACGAGACGAGAAAGGGACAAGTAACGTAGTAGTAGTAGTAGTAGTAACACCCAAATACCCTGAAGATACTCTTACTCTATCTTTTTTCTTCTTCTTCTTCTTCATCTTCTTTTTATTTTTCCCAACTATCTTTCTCTTTCCCATCCTTATTTCACTCTTTCCAATGATACTATGAACTGTACTATCCTTTTTCTTTTTCTTTTTCTTTTTCTTCTTCTTCTTTTTCTTCCTGCATGCTTTTCCAACTTCGTAGGGTAAGGTCTCACCTAATGGTAAGTACTTTAGCCAAAACCATTGGTGACGTGGTCGAACGACGACTTCCAAGTCTAAAGAGGATGAGAAAAGAAGAGTTGGGATAAGGGAATGGTATAAGGAAAAGGGTTGGGGTTGGGTATGGGGTTGGGGTTTTGAGGTTGGGGTAGTGAACGTTCGAGAAAACGAGCCAATAAAAGCAGTCGGTCTCTTTTAAGTAATCGCCTTTCTCAGGAAATACGACTATTCGACACGACACGATCAATTGATGCATGTGCATCATGTGCATCTATACATATATATATATACAGACACAACATATATGTTATGTCTTATTCTATTTACGTTTAGAATAAAAATATCTCGGTACTCCTATCGATAGATTTATATATTTAACTTTTAAAATATCACGTTATTAATTAACGTTATTAATCAGTTAATCGTGTTTGACGACTATATCCGTCATCGCTTGATTATCGCGACACACACCGGAGCGCGCTGTGCGCACAGATCACCACACTTAAACCGGTTAATAATTGATTAATAATTTTTACTGTAATCAAATTTGTACGTATATAAATATTGAAATAAAAACAAGAAAGAAAGAAAAGAAAACCGATAGTAGAATCAATAAAAAAAAAAATATATATATATATATAATAGAAGTTGAAAGCGTAAAGTTTCGTGAAATGGGAAGGGGAAGGAGAGAAAGAAAGGAATTCAATCAAACGAATGAATGCAATAAAAAAAAAAGAACAAAAGAATATTGTATGATAACTTTGGATATTTTTTTTGTCCTTTAAAACCGATTAAAATCGTTAGAACGATTACGAAAGGTCGATATGGCCGATGATTAAAAAGCAAAGATTATAATATTAATTAAATAATATATATATATATATATTGTTCATATATAAAAAAATAATACAAATGAAAGAAAAAGAAATAGAAAAATCATATACATATATATATCTATCTATTTTGTTCTTTTTTTCATTCAGTTCTCATCGCTTCGGGCACGAGATAAAAATATCAAAGGGTAAAAATGGATAAGAGAAAGAAAGAAAGAAAGAAAGAAAGAAAGAAAGAAAGAACAAAAAGAAAGGTACGACGAATGGGGATGGTAAAAGAAAAAAAAAATGAGGTGAAAAAAAATATAAAGAGAAAAGGAAACGTATATAAAAATAATAATTCTTTGATATGATCCCTAAAAGGACACATATTCCGTTTGCTAATTATCCTTACATTACTATCCTCGAAACAAATCTCATTTACGGGTCTCCTAACAAATGATACATATATATATATATAATATTCAAAAGATATAATACAACATAAAAGGGATGACTCGCGGGTTATTTCTAGTAACACACACACATATATATATATAAATAATTATTATTAACTGACGTTAAGAACTCAGAAGTTTTCTTTGAGTTCATTGTTTTCGTTGTTTTCGTTGTTTCTTTGCAACAATTTTATATTATATATAAAATAATTATATAATAAATCTCTTAATATATAAAAGTTCAGTGTCACATTGTTCGTTTTTAATAAATTTCGAAATGACTGAACCAATCTTAATGAAATTTTATTTTATTTTGTGTTAATTTTGTTTAACTTAGTACACAGGATAGATTTTATCGCAATTAATTCTACTTTTGTATTGCTAATTTAAGGATTTATTTTATTTAGAGGTTATATAGGTCTCTAGGTATTGTAAATTTTCAATAGATGGTGCTATATTACAACTCAATAATTTTTTCAGGTTTTTTTCACATTTATATACAACATAACCTAACCCTACTTTCTATATTTCTTTCGTGTATTATTATTTTATGTACTCCATTCTAATTGTGATATTATTTTACGTGTTGTTATAATTTATTAAATAATTTATAGAATTATATTATAACACGTTGAGTATCACGTAAATTCTTCAAGAAATCCTCGTAAGGCACTGTGCTTTACTTTATATTTAAAAAATGTGTTAAATCAACATTTTATAACAAAACCACAGCAAAACGTGACCAAAACATCCTAGTATGTATATAAATATACATTACAAACAAAAACAAAAACAACAACAAAACATTTACTTATAAACGAATAGAATTGAGATTATTAAACAAGATTAAATGTAAAACATTGCAAAGAAACTAACTAAAGCAGGTGATATCCCGTTACGACGTTTACTCGCTAAACGTAAAGAAGAAAACTTTGGTTTTGCCTGTTACCGAAGGGTGGATCCGGTATAAACGAAAGAGAGAAAATGAAGAATGAAAGAGAAAGAAAGGAACGAAGCAGCTCCAAGCTTCGGTTAAGAGAAATTGAACAAGAAAAATACTTCCTAGAAGGGAAATTTCAATATCCTGCCTCGTACTTTACCTGGCTGCTTGCCTGCCTGCCTGCCTGCCTCCCTGCTTGCCTACTTGTCCACCCTCTCTCTCTCTCTCTTTCTTTTTCTTTTTTTCTTATTCTTTCTCTCTTGTACTCTCACACGAAAGGATATTCAATTCGTCGCGTTGGTTGGTTGGTTGGTTGGTTGGTCGGTGGTTGGCTGGCTCTTCTGATGTACTCTCGAGTGCTTCGTCTTCGTGACTCTGGTAGATATTGGGGGATCACTTTCTACTCTTCTTTTTCTACCCTTCTCCAACCCACCCCCTATAACCCCCTTTAACCCCTTCTCATCCTCATTCTCTTCTTCTTCTTCTTCTTCTTCTTCTTTATTCACCCAAGAATAAGATTCACTGTGGTATCGGTTAATTTAATTCTTAACCGAGAATCTCTCTAAAAGGGCTGAAAGACTATAACGAAAATAAAAAAGGGTTACTTTTGTGGATGGAAGGTAGAGGTAAAGGAGTATCATCTGTGTATATGAAAAGTGTCCGTCGTAATGCATTCAATTAGGGTGGCGCCACAGTAACTTCAGGGTAAATTTTAAAGGAAGCGCCCAAATATTATTAGAGTAGGATTGAGAAATAATCAAGGAACACAAATTTCACAAGACAACATTTTACCCCCATAACTGTTTTTTTTTGTTAATCACATACTTTTTCATCAAATTAAATGATAAAAAAATCAATAAACGTACTGTTTCACAGTTGACGAAATAAAATCACTCTAGTCTACCACGTTTTCTCATAATAATTCTTTAAGGTTATATTTAGTTGACATTATTTTGTACTACGCAAATAGTTGACATTTTCAATAATTAAACTACATTAGTCGGCAATAATATTACATTTTTTAACTTCGGCATACTTCAATTCGTTTACAATTGCTACATTCATACCATACCCTTTGTCTACACCAGCGCCATTCTGGAAGCTTTTTGAACTATTATTTATAGCTACAGTTGGACACTTTTTCAAATTTTCTCCCATATGAGATGATACTCCATACTTTTGTGTTACAAGAAAACGATACGATATGTCACAAAATCAAGATCCTAGTTTTGTGTGTGTGTGTGTGTGTGTGCGTGCAGTAACGATTTCTCTATCTCTCTTTCTTTTTTCTTTTTCTTATTCGTTGTTTGATCATAGCAAATGTAAGATACTTTTAAATAAATGTTTCTGTCCTTATCTTTTATCTTTTTAATTAAATTTTTCTTTAATTATCGTCATCATCATCTTTCAATTACAATTTGAACGTGTTTTCGCACATTTTGAAAAGAAACAACTTACGAGAAACATTGAAGAAAGTTACTGTCGACAATTTTTTCTTCAAAGAAGAAGAAGAATTTAAAAAAAAAAAAAAACAAACAAAAATTCCTTTTCAAGAATCGTAAACAATAAAAAAGTGAAACTTGTCGGTTTCGTCCCTCTTCGAAAAAAAAAAACAAGAAAAAATTCAGGATACATATCTACAAGATTCCCCGTGGGATAAAGTTTGGAAGAGAGTAAGAGTTTTAAAATATTTGGAAGCTATTCTTTTCTTGATAAGAACAGAAGAAGAAGAAGAAGAAGAAGAAAGAAAAAAGAAAAAGAAAAAGAACAAAAAAAATAAACTTCGGTTAAGAAACACTTAAACGAAGTGACCAAAGTAAAGTACAGCAGGTAGCGTAGAAAAGAAAAGAACAAAATCTATTATTTCTCTTTCTTTCTTCCTATCTTTCTTTCTTTTATTTATATTTTAAGAAAAGAAAAATCTAATATCTTCTTTCACACACACACACATCACTAATGTCATGTTATAAATATTAAATATAGTTAATTTATATAATAAAAGAAAAATGTGATTCTTTTAAATAATAAAACATGAAAATTTTCTTCCATGTTTTTTTTTTTGTTTTCTTTTTTAACATCGAAATCCTATAATAAATAAATAAATAAATAAATAAATAAATAAATAATAGACAATTTCTCGTATGAAATATTATTTTACTTACATACAGTTTCCTTTTAAGCTAACATCTTACAAAACGGGGGTTAAAAAAAGAAGGAAGCAACCGGTGGTTAAATAAAACTTAAATCATTTTGTTAACGATGTTGTTTGCAGCTAGGTTCTTCTCAACCCCCTTTTTTTCTACCATCTTAAAATAATATTAGAACATTAAAAAAGAAAGTCTATGAATATATTCAACCTATATATATATATATATATATATATATATATATATATATAGTGTGTTTGTAAAAATATAGTATCTTTAGTAACGCACCACTTTATCCAGGTTACAAGGTGCAACCCATTATAACGAATAACTTATTAGCAAGATATAAACCCAGCTGTTGTTATCTACCCTGTGTTGAATTTAAATAAAAACATGATGATAATAATAATAATAATAATAATAATAAAAAAGAAGAAAAATAAAATCAAATGTTAACATTAAAATTATATATCGTAAAATAAAAAAAAAAATAAAAATAAAACATCCTACCCTGTGTTGAATTTTAAATGAAAATGAAAAGAAACAAAAAGAAAAAAAGAAAGTAAAGGTTTAAAATTTAAAAAAAAATTAGAGAGTGTGAGAGAGAGAGAGAGAGAGTAGAAAAAAAAATTAGAAAAAAAAGGCAATCAACAAGGAGTAAAAAAAAAAAATAAATAAAAATGAAGAAGGGGTTGTTGGCATAGGTTTCGCGAGAGGTACAAAAATATATATATACGAGATATGGTGGTTGCATTTTAGAGAAACCTTTGGGGATATTGAAAGTATCACTTGTGTTGCTTCGGCTACACGATATTATTTGGAAAACGGGTACTAACCACCTCCCCCCCCCCAACATCCCCACACCTCAACACCCCTATCACCAACATCATCCACACTCCTACCGATGGTTCTACTCCTATCCCGAGTGTGTGTCACACACTCGGGGACAAAAAGAGAACGTTGGGTCAGGGTTGGGGTAAGGGGGTAGAAAGAAAAAAAAAGGGACAAATAAAACATGAACGAACGATCTAGATTTGAACCCTGAACAAGGTGGAAAAACTCCTGGCAACAATGAAGTTTCCTTTTCGCTATAGAAACTTCACAACGTGATTTTAGAACGTTCGTAGTTTCTATAGGTTTCTCAAAGTAAAAAAAAAAAAAAAAGATCGTGTTACCGGACATTTTATATATTCACATTCGAAACTTGGAAGAAAAAAAAAAATAAATAAATAAATATAAAAAAAAACAACTAACGTGCAAATATTACCAACTTTTTTGATTAAAACCTTGTCTCAAAGGAATTTTCTATATTTTTGTCGAAG
Organism: Polistes dominula; assembly: GCF_049000335.1. Lineage (NCBI taxonomy): Eukaryota > Metazoa > Arthropoda > Insecta > Hymenoptera > Vespidae > Polistes > Polistes dominula. The sequence goes on along the minus strand of NW_028300914.1, from coordinate 1,358,384 downwards.
AAGAAGAAGAAGAAGAAGAAGAAAAAGAAGAAGAAGAAGAATTCTCTTGTTTTTTTAAAATAAATAAAAAAGATCTTCTGGCTAATTATTTTAAAACACACACATAAGAGTTTTTTTTTTATTTAGATATTAAATACTAACCACAGGTTAAATTATATTGTATTAAAATTTAGAAATACTCTAATAATATAAATTATATATTATATTTTTGAATTATTATATTTAATATATATTTAATATATATTTAAATTATATCATATTATAATATGTATTAATATTTTCTAAAAATTATATAAATTATATAAAATAAAATGATATAAATTAATATCAAATATATATATATATATAAATAAATATATTATAAATTATGTTGCATCTAATAAAAATAAATAAATATACAATATATAAATATTATAAAAAAAATAATATTATAATTAAATAATAATAATAATAATAATAATAATAATAATAATAATAATATATCAAACATATAAAAATAAATATACAATATATAATAAATTATATTACATTCAATATAAAAATTGAAAATATATACATTCCAACCCTTCTCTTATATCTCCTATATATATATCAAATACTATCTATAACAAAAAATTCAATAGCAAAATAAACAACAACATGAACAAAGCAAGAATGTTGAATAAGATGACGATGAAACGTTGAAGAATGAGGATAGCTTCTAACAAAGGCGATATAAGTTACGTAAAGTGGCTTCGTATGGTCCTGCAAGAACGGCTATTCTTTATTGTACTACCAACTATACCTACTCACCCACCACCAAACACTCTCTCTCACACACACACATACACACACATAAATATATATATATACACTTATATACGTACTTAAGAAAAGAGAAAGATCTTGCGTATACGCGTGTACAACGAAAAAAGAAAGAAAACACGGTTATCCATATATAGGGTGTAACACGGGTAACGAATGTTATTGATGTCCAGCGTGCTATTTCTACCATGGTAGGATGGCACACCCTTATTGTCATTTTATACGATACCTACCTCTATTTTAGGCCACAAATATCCGATAACGGCGTACTCTAACCTCCTCTACCACCAGTTACCATCTTTTTTTTTTTCTTTTTTCTTTTTGGGATGGGGTGGGGGTTGGGGAGAAATCATGGAAGAAGAATTCGCAAAATGAAGAAGACAATGATGATACTTGCTTGAATATCGTAATGCGGATACGATTTCATATACCATGTTGTTTTTGTTATTTGTTGTTGTTGTTCTTCTTCTTCTTATTATTATTATTATTATTGTTGTTGTTGTTGTTGTTGTGCTGTTGTTGTTTTTATTGACGAACTGTGTATCAAACGTCAAATTGGATGAGGATGATACATATTCGTAGCTCGTAATCCTAGAAAAAAAAAGAAGAAAAAAATATTTGATAAATTTGGATCGTATTATTTCTATCTATAAATATATATATATATATATATATTTATTTTTTAAATAAATAAAGAAAGAAAGAAAGAAAGAGAGATAAAGAGAAAATTTGGCGACAGTCGGCAACGTGGTAAACCAAATTCCCGGTCTCTTGGGAGTCAACTTCCTGTTCCGACGGAAGTCCCTCTGAGCTTGGTGAAATGAGAAAGCAACCCAATCTCTTCGTAACCGATGTAGTCAATATCCGCCATCGATCAATCTCAAGGCGCGAAAAACAAACGATTTTTTTCTTTCAATTCGAACAATATTTTTTAAACATTTTCTTCATTAATTTCTTTTTATTTCTATCAATATTCGTCTATAAATATTAATGTCAATTAGAGATATGAAATAATTTAATTTAAAAAAAAAAATAAAAATAAAAATATTTATACATAATTATGTACAATAAAATAATATAATTAAATAATATAGGTATATAAATATTTAAATATATAATATTAGAATGTTTTTCAATTATTTAATATATAGTTTGTTTCAAATTATTATTATTAATATTATTATTAGTTAACTTAAATTAATTTTTTTCTATTGTATTAATATTTCCAAATTAAATTTGTACAAAAAACTATTATGCAAATTATATAATACAATATACATACTAAACTTTTTGTTTAACCCTAATATATATATATTTATCAAAATATTTATCAATTATATATAAATATATATTATATTAATTATAAACCATCATATATTAAACATTTCACATATTGGGATCTCTAGCACTTGAATACGCTATCTGGTGACTAAATACAAAATTAGAGTAAATAGTTTGAATTGCTACGTCACGTGGTATCTCCAGCAATTGAATACGCTATCTGGTGGCTAAATACAAAATTAGATTAGATAGATCGAATTGCTACGCCACACTTTTGTCAGAAATCCCAATATTCTTTCTTCAATGCTTTCAACGACCATAACAAAATAGGAAAAAAAAACCCTCCCCCCAAAAAAAAACAACAAAATGGCAGATATTACCTAAAGAACATAGAAAACTATTTCTCATCCTATTTTCTCCTCGTAAGTACGAAGCAAAAGAAGAGACACATACGTGCGAAAGGTAAGTAGAGTCGATGATACGAAAAGTATACGACCGTCATTCGAAAGTGGACGCGAACATACAGTATTTGCGATCCACTCAGCCAGCTAGCAGCACCAGGGATAACCTTTATGATTTAAGTCAATGTAGACTTAATATCAACATGCTCTTTTCCCACCCCAAATCCTACTACCCACTCACCCTCTTCCTACTTCTTCATCTCTATCTTTTTCTTTCCTTTTATCCTATTTTACTCAACTCCAAGAATATAATCCACCAGTATCGTCCATCTTTTCTTTTTTCTAACCTTCTTAGGTTAGGTTAAGTTCTCATCTTTAAGATAATCTTTTTTTTTTTTACGTTTGATTTATTATTATTTTTTATTTATTTTTTTTTTTTGAGTTCCTCTGATCCACTGTTTAATGCATCCCCTTTTCTATATAAGAAGATAAGTTCTTCTTCTGGTCAAAGATTCGTACGTTTGTTTAACGATTTCCAGAGAGATTGGTTATTTACTAGATGACCATCTTAGAAAAAGTTAAGTATATTATTTTCTTTATATCTCCTAAATGTGTGTCTTCTTATTTCGATTCTCTTAAGATACTTTTTCTTCGATTCGTTCTACTACTAGATGATATCGTTTATTTTGAAGATTTGTTTCTTTTTTATTTTATTTTATTTTATTCCTTTGTCTATAATTTTGATAATATTGTTTTTTATTTTGTGTTTTAGTACATAGGATAGATTTTATCGCGATTATTTTTATTTTATATTACTAATTTAAAGATTGATTATTTATAGGTTATCTACGTCTCTAAGTACTCTAAGTTTTTAATAGATGGCGGTGTATTACAATTCAATCATTTCCATATATTCTCGTCGTATGTTTTACAGATTTTACATAAGACATAACTAACCCCCTTGCTTTTTATATTTTTTTTTCATGTATTGTTATTCTAATTATGGTATTATTATTTTGTGTGTTGTTATATAAAATTTACAAAATAATTTATAGAATTATATTAAATCAACATTTTCTAACAAAGCCACAGCAACTCGTAACCAGAGTGTATCCTAGTATTATATATATATTATATAATATACCACCAAAATGATTTTGTCGAAGGTAGACAGTAAATAAGGGAATGAGATGCCACGAAGAATAAATGGAATAAGATGAAAATCGGTAATGGGGAATAGATCGTTATACCGGTAAACAGAATCCATAGCATAGCTTGTCCATTATTTTTCATTCTATTTTCTCTTTACCTATACATCTCTATCTATATATATATATATGTAAATGTATGCGTGTATATGTGCGTGCTAAGGTTTCTATATAAAGAAGAAAATATTCTAAACATATGCTACCTAAATACGCGTAACGTAAACCCCGTTTTCCCTCGAGCTATTTTGGTTCTCGTTTTCACATAAGAGAAAGACTTACATATATACATATATATATATACATACTACATATATGATGTATACATACGTGAAGAATATAAGTAAAGAAGAAAGTAAAGAAGTTATTTTTTTTTTTTTCTTAACTTTTCTTTTCCTTTTTATCTATTCTTTTTATCTACCTGTCTGTCCGCGTCGTATCATGGCGTTAAATCATTAAATCTTCACATGTTTACACGGTGTATTTCTCGTCTACGATATAAAACGCGTTGTAACTTCATTGTCGCTGTACGTCAAGGTAGTATCTTACGACTTACCATCCACGTTTCCTACCTATCTACCTACCACCATACTACTACTACTACTACTACTACTACTACTCGTCAGTCAGAAATTTTTCTGGTCTATGATATAAGGTAGACCGTTAGCAAGGTAAGGATATTACTCTAATGTACGTGGAGCACTCCATATAATGCGTTCTGTCCTGGGTAATTCTCTACCTCCTCTTTCTCTTCTTACCAACCCCCACCCAAGTTTCACCTTATTTCCTCATCCCAATTTCCAAGCCCCCCCCTCCTCCTCCCTCCCCACCCCTATACCAATCCTAAAGCTCAAGTTTCCTTTCTTATCTTACTATTTTTCTTTAATATACATCATTATATTGAATATAAACACTGATAAAATGTATCTACGTACCTTACTTATGTGTATTATAATAACTATGGAAATAAAATGAAGAATGAAAATTGTTCTACTTTCTAATTTATCTCTGTATGTATAAATTTCTTTTCATAATTTGTCTTGCGTATCACTTTGTGTTAGAAAAATGTTTAGAAAAGTTTCATAATGATATTGGGATTGGCAAGAATGTATAATTTCGGTAGTAAGTAAATCTTAATATAGATATAAATTACGTGTCACGTTATTTGTACGCAATGGACTCCTCAATTACTGAACCGATTTTAATCTAATTTTGCACACTGTATGCAGTTTCATCCCATTTGAAAGATGGGATAGTTTATATTATTCTAACAGATGGCGGTATAAGGTAATTGGTTGATTTAAAGACGTGTGTATCGGACTGATTGTGAGCCACAGCAACGCGTGGTGGGGCACACCTCTATTAATGTATAAGTATTTTAATATTATTTGATTGTATTTAATAATATAAGTATGTAATATTATTATAATTATTATTTTATATTTGTATATAAATATATAATATTATTGGGTTGGCAAGAGAGTAATATTTCACATTAGAAAACCGAAATTATTTTCTTGCCAACCTAATATATACATAGTAATAATAATATATAATATAATATAATGAATTGTAAAGAAAACGTGTTGAACTATTCTAGAATAGGAATGTATCGAATAGTTTCTTGAAGATTCGAAAAAAAAAAAATAAGAAGAATAAAAAGTTAACGATCGAGAGAAATACGATCTTTCAATATCATTGAAAGCTTAGGAAAAGGGAAAGATCACTCGGATATACTTGATCGACTAATACGGACAACGGTAAGGTAGCCAAGTCTTTCGTCAAAGCTTTCATGGATTAAAGGAAACTCCATTTCATCTTCTTCCTCTTCTTTATTTTTCTTTTCTTTTTTGTTTTTTTTGTTTCGTCTTGGTCTTCTACCTTCTACCTAGTAAGTTCTTAGCAAGTGGTAACAGATTGGCAAGTAGGTACCTAACGTTGCCGAATAGATTGTCCAATCGATCATAAAGTTCACACAGCCGATCCTACCAACGTGATATTTGTTCAGATGACAAAATATACGTTGCATCCGAGAAACAGTCTACTACTACTACTACTACTACTACTACTACTACTACTACTACTACTACTACTACTACAGGTTCGTAACTGATAGTTCGTCTGATCGATCACGAATTGACAAGTGATCGATTTACTAGACTCACCACTCATAAACACAGAACAACTCGTACACTTTTCTTTTTTTTTTTTTTACCTCTTTACGTTACCTTTTCCAATACCGGAACATCAACTCTCAAACTCATTTTTTTTTCTTTTTCTTCAACCAACACCCAAATTCCAATCAAACATATCATTACAAAAGTAACTCGTTCTCTCATAGATACCTATTTATATCTGTATATCAATATCAATTTTATTAACAAACAAACGAACAAAAAATATCGTATCGTTAAGGATAATCACCCAGAACAAAGTGGACGGCATCCGAGCAACGTGCAGATACTACTCAGTAGCTCGGTCATTAGAGTAGTTAGCCCTATTTTATGTCAGACAAGCAAGATCGGGGGCGGGGCTGGTGGTTTGGGGGTGGGGGGTGGGGGGGGAGGGACCACTCGTGATAATCGAGTTTACGCTCGTGCGATACAAGAGACGACGACCTACAACGTACCGGATACGTATCCATCATAACGTTCGAAAATTTCAAAGGTCGATAGTTACGTTAGAGAACTCGCGGGAAACTTGTTGTGCTTAATGAAAACCTCCGCGCATGCTTCCTCCTCTTTATACTCCGTATATATACATCGAATTACCAACTAGATTATATATATATATATATAAATGTGTATGTGTGTGTGTGTGTGTGTGTGTGTGTGTGTGAATGTGTGTGAATGCGTATAAGAGAGAGAGAGAGAGAGAGAGAGGGAAGGTTGGATACAGTTCAGGGACACTTCTGTTCCCGGATGACGTTGAAATTGCCAAATATAATTTCGATAACTCTCCTTCCTTCTCTCACGCACATACGCACATATGTATATAGATATGTATATATGTATAATATAGATACATACGTCATCCGATTTTCCCACGAATTATTATTCCACGTAGCAATATTTCGCTCGAGAAATAATCTCCGATCCGTCCTGTTATACCAAGCAACTGTTTCCTCTGGTCGATTTGTTATATAAAATATAATCAATAAAAATATAATATATATATCTATATATATAAATTAAGGATAAAGTTAGGTCGTCGATGATAAAAAATATCAAAATATCTTTCCTATAAAATACTCGCAATAATAATAATAATAATAATAGTAATAATAATAAGACAAAATTGTTGTACAAATAAAAGCTGACGTTAACGAAAGATTCGTGTATTTTTTTTATTTTTTTTTATTTAAAATCCAATTATCATCGTATCTAATTTATCAATGTTTGCAAAAATGAAAATATTAAAAATAAATATAAAAAAAGATAATAATTATTCGGAATTACGAATAAAATGATTGTTTCAAGAGTTACTTGAGTTTATTTCGCACCGTTCTACAGTTTAAGTGTTTCTCCACCCTTCATTCCTTCCTTCCTTCCTTCCTACCTTTTCTTTCCTTTCCCTTCCCTACTTCCTTCCACGATCACTTTGTAATTGCTTGTCAGAAGGTCATCCCAACGATAGTAGGAGTAAAGGATCGTGCGCGCTCGCGTGTTTCTCAAATGTAACCGTGTATATATATATATATATATATATATATATGTATTGTTAACTCCCAAGTAAATTACGAAGGACTGATTCTGTCCATTGCAATTCACCTCCAATACATTATCTTAGAACGAGTACAACCCCTGTCCCTCCAGCCCCCCCCCTCGTCCTTCCCCCTCTTCTGCTTCTTTTTCTCTTTTTCTTATTTTATTTTATTTTTTCTTTTTTTTTTATTTCCTCCACCATTCGTTCGGCCACCTACTTAGAAAAGAAAAAAGAAAGATTAAAAACTTTCTTAAAATTACTTTTTATCAGCACTTTGTTTCACCAATTACTCGAAGTCTTTCATCTTTTTTCCTTTTTTTTTTCTTTTTTTTTATATTTTTTCTTTTCCAAAGGCTTTATAACCTTAGCCAACGAACGAACGAACGAACGAACGAACTTGTCATAACTGTGAAAAGGTTTGTTATTTTTAATTTTAAATATAAAGAAACGAGATGATTATATGATTATATATATATATATATATATATATATATATATATATATATCAAAAGAAAAATGTTGTTAATTTTATATTACGATAAATGACAGGTATCGAGATTTTTTTTTCAATTAGGTGAACACGCATCTAAGGATATGGCACTTATACTTACGTTGCTAATTAGGAACACTCAAATTTGGTAATTATCGTAATTTCGTACTTTAAGTATATAATACGGAAGTCACAAGTTAAGCTCAGAAAAGGATAAAAAAAAAAAAAGAAAAAGGGAAAAGAAAATAAAAAGGGTCGATATCATTTTCTTCCCTTTCATTCTTACGTATCCAATTAGTGTAGATGTAATCTTTTCTACCCTAATAAGGTACAATAAGTGTGATATTAATTTACTTCAAGGAAGAAGTGAAACGTTGTTTCGACCAATTATCTGATTTCTATTTAAGAATCAATTTCTTATTTTCTCTAAACGATATATTAATTTTGATAATAACGAAATGAATGGACTTTTATATTTGAAAAATTGAAAAAATAAAATAAATAAAATAAAATAATCATTGAAAATAATGTAATAATCTTTATTATTAATTATTATATTTTTTTTATAATAAACAAAAAAATAAGTTTTCTTAAATATTTTTTAAATATTTTTATTCCAAATTTTTCTAAATATATATATATTTATAGATATTATTATTATAATTAAAATTAAAATTATAATTATTTAAGATAATAAATTAATTTATTAATAAATATATTATTTTATATTATATTTATATATATTTTCATATTATTTATAATTAATATATTTATTATTAATAAATATATTATATTATATTATATTTATTATCTTTATAATAATCTATTCACAATACACCCAACTAAAATTCAAATGTAAATTAATTACCTTCCCCCAAACAAAAATTGCAACATTAATTACAATAATATTAATTTACCAAAAAATCAAAAAACCAAAATCAAATAGAAAAACATCTACACAAACTGTATACATTAAAATAAAATTATGATTTAAAATAAACTGTAAAAAAAAAAAAAAAGAAAGTAAACCAACATAATCATAAACTAAACGTTCTAAACGATCATTAACGAAGTTTCTCAACTTAAAACCATCGTCGTTAACAACCTCTGTAGTCGTCATCTCGAAAACGAGATGCTAGAAAGATACAAGATAAAGATAGAAACACACACACACACATATATATATATAGAATACATAGAGATAGAAATAGAAGAAGGCATCATCTTACCGTCATAGAAACGGGAATAGGAATCTAAATACCGTGATTACGTTCTATGCTCTTGTTGTTGTGGGCACTTTGTAAACGGGACCCAACGGGATTAACGTGACGTAGGCATTTATGGTTAGTCTCGAATCCTTGCTTTTAAGGACGAACCACTGTCCAAGCTTGACTGTCGTGTTATAATCAAGAAACTAGACGAAGGGGATGGCAATTAGCAAAGTCGCTAAGCGAGCTTGAGAATCTACATTTTCGTTTTACAATATTACAGTATGCTCTCTCTCTCTCTCTCTCTCTCTCTCTCTCTTTCTCATTCTATCTGTCTCTCTCTTTCAAGCTTTCTGTGTATATGTGACTGCCTGTCTAATTCAGTCATTCTCTATATCCACGTGTTTAGTTGATAGTGGTGATAGTAGTGAATATCACAGGACACTGTGCTTATACTACTTTGTTGATGATAATTATAATTAGTACGAGTCTCTGGTAATTCCAAGGACGATCATACTTGAGTCGGTGAAACATGTGGAAGGAAGGTAACTAGGTTGGTTACTTGCCATCTCTAGAAACTAAAGCTTGCTTGCGTTCGGGACACACACCCATCACCACCCCCTTTAACAAGACACCATAGTCTGAAGTGGATACAATGATGAGGGGGTTAAACATAGCCATTAAACAAAAGGCACGTATTATAACGTGTATAATAATCGAGAATTTCATCTTTCTCCTATACAATTTCATATTTATATTCATATATATATATATATATATATATATACATACACACTCTTATAATTTGTAATACAGTGATTATAATCGGTGTGTTGGTTATTTCACTGTGAATGTTTCTTCTTAAGGGGACCTTCTACTCTGCAATTTAAAAAAAATTTTTTTTTTTTTTTTACATTTTTCAAATGTATATATATGTAGAAATATTGTGTTAAAATTTCAAAAAGATCCGATGTCTCTAACTACATTTTTGGTGCCTGAACGTAACTACTTCGGACCGCTTTCCTGAGCGTTCGGCGCGCACGGACGACTCTTATCTTGTTCAATCCCTTTCTCTTTCATTGTTTATTCAAGCAGTTTTTTTTATTGTAATCTGTATAATCCTTCGTATTGTCAGGTATATTTTTCGGGGGATCAGACATAGAGAAATATATAACTGTCTGAAGATGATGATATATAGATTATTAAATTATGATGATGTTAATGGGCTAATAATTTGAATAAAACGTGGCCCATTGCTGGGCACATTAATCGGCCAATGATCAACTACCATTAATGGGCCGATAATAAATGCCGGTAATGGGCCGATAATAAATGCCGGTAATGGGCCGATACTAAATGCCGGTAATGGGCCGATACTAAATGCCGGTAATGGGCCGATACTAAATGCCGGTAATGGGCCGATATTAAATGCCGGTAATGGGCCGATATTAAATGCCGGTAATGGGCCGATACTAAATGCCGGTAATGGGCCGATACTAAATGCCGGTAATGGGCCGATACTAAATGCCGGTAATGGGCCGATACTAAATGCCGGTAATGGGCCGATACTAAATGCCGGTAATGGGCCGATACTAAATGCCGGTAATGGGCCGATACTAAATGCCGGTAATGGGCCGATACTAAATGCCGGTAATGGGCCGATACTAAATGCCGGTAATGGGCCGATACTAAATGCCGGTAATGGGCCGATACTAAATGCCGGTAATGGGCCGATACTAAATGCCGGTAATGGGCCGATACTAAATGCCGGTAATGGGCCGATACTAAATGCCGGTAATGGGCCGATACTAAATGCCGGTAATGGGCCGATACTAAATGCCGGTAATGGGCCGATACTAAATGCCGGTAATGGGCCGATACTAAATGCCGGTAATGGGCCGATACAAAATGCCGGTAATGGGCCGATACAAAATGCCGGTAATGGGCCGATACAAAATGCCGGTAATGGGCCGATACAAAATGCCGGTAATGGGCCGATAATAAATGCCGGTAATGGGCCGATACTAAATGCCGGTAACGGGCCGATACTAAATGCCGGTAATGGGCCGATAATAAATGCCGGTAATGGGCCGATAATAAATGCCGGTAATGGGCCGATACAAAATGCCGGTAATGGGCCGATACAAAATGCCGGTAATGGGCCGATAATAAATGCCGGTAATGGGCCGATAATAAATGCCGGTAATGGGCCGATAATAAATGCCGGTAATGGGCCGATAATAAATGCCGGTAATGGGCCGATAATAACTGCCATTAATGGGCCGATAATAACTAATATATTAATCATATAAAATATATAACATTTTACTATGATGATAAGCGTAATTTCATTGTAACGAGTTCTTGTATTACCACAACTAAAGATGGAAAGAGAAAACCAACCAACCAACGAACCAACTGGTATAGTATTTCGAGTATCGCAAAATTACGCGTGGCGCGATCGAGTTCATCTTTCTACTAATAATAATGCGAATAAACCGGTTGAGATAAATCTATTTTCCTCGAAAGAGAATACATATATATATATATATATATATATATATATATACATGAGGAACGAGTACGGTCCGATGTAAATAGCGTTATATCCAACTAGAATGATGAAACGCGAGCTCGTTATCGTACTCTTGCCTGGAGGCTCTTTCGAAATTCTCTAAGGAATCTTATCTTCTTTGGCTACCTATCGTCGTTGAACAGAACAATAAATTTCCCCGTTCACCCCCTCGTCTAACCCCCCATCCACTCCCCCCCCGAAAAAATAAGAACAAAAAGTATTAATAGAAAATAGGAAGAAAGAAAATTCGCTAACCATAGGTGATTTTGATTCTATGACACATCATATTTAAATACGATTGTTATTATTATTATTATTATTGTTATTATTATATGAGAACGATTTTAAATTCGTTTATTACGAATACTTATAATCAACGATCTAAATATTATAAAATTATAAATATAATATAATAATATAATAGTATATTTGCTTATTTGTACATAATAATATATAAAATATATATAATATATAATATAATATTTTTAAAATATAATATAACATATAATGTATATAATAATTAAATAAAAAAATATTATTATAATAATATAATAATATAATAATATATATTTACTTATTTAGTCTATCTTCTTCTTCTTCTTCTTCTTCTTTTTATTTGTACTTTCTTTCTTTTTTTCTATTTTTTCTTTTCTTTTCTTTTCTTTCTTTCTTTCTATCTTTATCCCCCAATAGCATCGTCACTATACTTCTTAACTTTACTGGAAACGATAATCGTAAAAGTCAAGATCTTACTGCAAGGACCATAGCAAATCAAGCTCGGATTAAACAACGCGCTTCTTCGTTAGCTAGTCCCCAGTGATTTCAAAGTGTTGAATCGTTTCTCTCGAACTATGGGGTTATGTATTTATAAAGTATAGTTTATATAAGTATACCTTACATATATACAACACACGTTTAAAATGCATTCCTGTATAAACGATCTTTGTGTGGTTTTTGTTCTTTTTTAAAATGTCAGTCACATAGCTGTGTACAAGATATAAATATAATTATATCATTTAAATAATACGATTTGCAAATTTTTCGTGTAAATTAAAAATCTTTCAAATAAATATTAATCTATTTGATTTTTGATTAAAAAATAAGCATCACAATTTTCACGAAATATTTCGTAGCCCTTTCTAAGTCACCTTTTTCTATACGATTCACAATAAAACTGAAGTAAAGTGTATGCGATAGAAAAAAAAGGAACAAAAAAAAAGAAATAGAGTATATATATGTGTGTGTGTGTGGATGTGTGAGAGAGAGAGAAAAGGACAAGAAGCACACGAAGGGGGAGTGTTCCGAAGGTACGGGAACGGATTCCGGCTTTTAGGGTGCGACTTTTCCGACTTATTGGCACTGCCTGAATAAATTTAATTCCGCCATTCTCGACGGGCGTCGCTTTCCTATTGTTGCTTCCGCCGCTAAGAATTTCATCTTTGTACCCTTTTCGATAGCCCCTTTGAACGTGTCGAAGGACATTGTCCCACGACATCTCAGCAGCGCCAATTCTACTACCACTACTTACCCACCTACCTCCCACTGAATCAAATCCTTCACCTTATCCTCTGATACGTGTGCCTAAGAATTTTTATCACACCCAACAAAAATTTGTTCTTTTGAAAAAATTACCCAATTATATATATATATATATATATATATATATATATATATATATATATATATATATATATATATATATAAGAATTACCCTAATAATATTAATCATATTATGCAAATAATTATATATTTTTAAAATATATATATAATATTATTAGGGTAATTCTTTCGATAGGACAATTATATGTTATTAATTATATATATATATATATATATATATTAAAATTAATATTAAATATATAATATAAATATTAATATTAATATATAATTATATAATATTAATTTTGTATATTAATATATATTTTAATATATAATATTATTATAATAATATATATTAAACAATATATATTATACTACATAATATTATTTATTAATATTATATATTATATATATATATATATAATAATTATATAATGTAAGAAAATTTGAAACGAAAGAACAGTTTCGAAGAAACACTTGATATCATGCATGCATACACACACAAACACACATACACATTATACCTAACTGCATTCTTGATCGAGTTATGCATACATGCATTCCTCCACATCCTCCCCCCATTCACATACATGTATATACGTATATATAGAAGAGAGTAGATCTTTGAAGCAGATACTAAAGCGTAGGAACGAAGCAGAACTCGCACGGCTTAACGCGTTCAGTTAGCACAGAGCTTCAACGAAAGACGAGGAAGAAAGATAGAAAGAGAGATAGAGAGAATGAGAAAGAGAGGGATGCTGCGTGTTATAAATAAAGCTCCGCCACCTGGTACACACTGATAAACTCGAAAGGCTAGCCATGCGCGAAACAAAGGTTAACTTTGACGGGCACTACCCCCGTATACTATACACCTACCATCGTTCTACGGTCGAACCGTACCAACAACCATCGAGGTTACTCGTTGGAGGGTGGTTAGTCGAACCCATGGCAGGCTACTGGAATGAAGTGAGGTGGAGTAGGGTGGGGATGGGGTGGTAGTTGGTAGCAGCAATCGGATGGAGAAGAGTGAAACGAGATAGAATGAGATGGAAAAAAAAAGTCTATGGTGGATGTCCTACCGGATGTATCTTTCGATATATATTATAGAACGCCTTCGTTCGATTCGCCATTAAAGCACTTCCTGAAATCCACTGGACCCACCGTCTAGTCCACTTCTCGTCCCTGATACATTTCGAGAGAATGAGAACTAAAATAAAAAAAAATAAAAAAAAGGAACTATGATTTTTTTCTTCTTCCTTTTTTCTTTTCTTTTTTGTTTTTTTTTTTTACGAGAAAATCGACCATCGTTCGAGAAGAATGATAGGATTTTTATCACTAACTCCCCCTCCTACCTACCCACCCACCCATCTTGTTTTCTTTTTTTTCTTTGCCTTTCTACTACTATTTCTTTTTTTTTTTCTACACCTTTTTTCATTTTGTTGTTTTTAGTATTTTGATAAATCGACAAGAGAAGGAAAATAAGAATCGTTATTTTATATATTTTCTTTTTTTTTTTTGTTTATTTGTCAAATACAGAAAAAGAAAGAGAGAACGAGGAAGCTTGTTACGTGTACAAGAATCAAGAAAATTAATCGAGTAAAAGAAATAAAAAAAGAAAAAGAACAAGAAAATGGAAAAGAGAAAAGAATAAAATAAAATCGGAATGGGATAAGGGGAGGAAAAAAAGGGGGGGGTGTTAAAGAATAATATGGTAGTACTTCTATGACGCATTGATCGCGGTTTCAACTAACGCACCACCATTTTCCACTTGAACGTATGCGATAATGCAGCCACCACCTCTAACAACGATCTGCCTAGAAAATCGAATGCACATGACCGCTTGATTTTCCCATAAACACCTAACTCTCTCAAGGAATTAACTCATTCGTCTGGAAAACATTATAAATCGAAAGTTTTGCATAACACCTATCGACATTTATGAACCACGTTTGTTACTTTCTTCTTTGTTTTTTTTTTTTTTTTTTTATTTCACAATTGATTAAACTAATCGGTTATGTATTTAAAAAGTAATCCTCATTATTATTATTATTATTATTATTATTATTATTATTTTGTATTTAGTGTTGATCATATTGTAATATTGGAAACCTGTGTAATAATATAAACCTGTATAACAGATTGAAAATTCGTGTTGGTTTAATATACACCTAAGATTTTACATTAATGTTTTTTTTCTATAAATTTATACAAATTTTTAATGAATAATTTCATTTATTTATTATTGTATGAGTGTCTTCTTAATAATTTCGATTTATAGAATTGTTCTATATATGTTTATATTAAAAATATCAATCTGTATGAACTTCTCTTAATAAAACCTAGTAAGTATATACATATACATATATATATATATATATGAATATGAATGTATTACAATGGGACAATGTATACAGAATGACCGTGTAACACATGTAATATAAGAATAAATTGATTCCTATTTGATGCGCATTATTTTCACGATCGGTGAGACGTGAGAAACTCGTCAAATCGTATATAAAACACGTATGCACATGTAAAATAAAAAAAGACAGACTAAACGAATGACTGAATGATAGAAAGAGAAAGATAGTGAGTAACAGAGAAAGAGAGATAAATAGATAGATAGATAGATAGATAGATAGATAGATAGATAGATATATACATATATATATAGAGAGAGAAAGAGAGAGAAGGGTTGGAAGTAGAAGCGAAACGAGTTTAGTCAGCCATTTCAAGAGACAGCAGGAGTCTCTTCTATTCGATCACACCGAGTACAAGTATTCAAGAGTACGATAGGATGCACAGTGGATCGTGGTTTGGATGCAGCATGGCACACATAATCATATTGGCATTCTATTAGAGGGCGTCTTCTCCCTGCCAATTCCTACTACTTCCCTTATATCTGACACCCCTTTAACCCCCCCTACCCCCTCACCTCATTCCCTCACACCCCTCTACCTACATCACAGCTCCCGTGCAACCCTCCGGCACACGTCAATCGATAGTACAACGTGATTATAATATCCTTCCTCCCCCTCCCCCTCCCCATCCCCCTCTCCTCTCACAACTCCTCTCTGCCACTCCTTTTCAAACTAAAAAAATAAAAAAATAAAAAGTAAACAAAATGTGAAGTCTTCGTCTATCTATTTATCTATATTATTATCTATTATTATCTTGTCCGGTTTCGTGTGCTTTGTTTTTTTTTTTTTTTAATAATAATTTAAAATAATAATTTATTTTTTAATAATATATATATATATATTAATCACAGGGACAGAGGATAATTGTCGGATTCAATTTTGATTTATTTTCTTTACCATATAGTTTTTTTTTTTGGTCTTTTATTTTTTTTTTCTTCATTTTTCTTTCTTTTTGTTTTTTGTTCTTCTTCTTATTTTTTATTCTTTATTCATTTCTTTATTATTCATCTCTATTGTTCACAGTCAAGATTTAGAAGGGGATAATGAGAAAGTATCTGTATCGTGAAAGTTCTTGTTTCTCGAGAATCCCGTATTAATTTTCATAACCATCAGAAGGACGTAGTACTATAGTCAAGGGTCACGGCCAACCGGAATAATAAGTTTTTCGAATAATTTTACGCACGGCCGATCACATGAATTCGCTCGTCGCTAGCTAGCTTTCTTACCTTCCCTTCCCTTTTCCTCTCTTTCCTTTTTTTTCTTTTTTCTCCTACTTTTTATTCCCTCTTTTACCCGTTATATTTATCCCCCTTCTCTCTTTCTCTCTGTCTTTCTCATTTTCATTCTCTATTTCTTTTCTTTTGTTATAACAAAATTTACGAATCGTTCGATATAGATTTTATTTATTATAAAATTCGTATATCGTTTTTATTAAAAAAAAATATATTACACGATCAAAAGCAAAAATATTTTATTCATTTCTTTGTAATTTTTTCAAATACGTAAGATTCGTATCTAAAATTTTATTAAAAAAAAAAAAAAACAGATGTTTGCAAATCACACACGGTAGAAGTGAAACCTACAAAGAAAACCAAGCTTCAAAATAATTGAATTGTAATACAGCGTCATCTATTGAAAGAACCTTAACAGAACCTAGATAAGCTTTAAATAAAAATCCTTAAATTAGTAATAAAAAATAATAAAAATATAAAAATTGTGCTATATACTGAGTTGGAAAAAATCACGCGTGAAATAAAATTAATTTCATTAAGATAAGTTGGAGTAGTTTTGGGAATTATTAGTGAACAAACATATTGTGACACACTGAATTATTTATATATATATATATAGAATTTTATGAATTAATTAATTAATTAATTATTTTTATTTCATCGATTTCACGTTCTTCCATTTCACGATTTTCAAATCACCCTGATATTCTAGAGAACTTTTCACTTCAAAAAGTAAATCTGGTAAATCTTTTGCACAACACGTTATATTATATAATATAGTATATATAATATAATTATATAACAAAAATTATAATATATATATATGCTATATATAATATAAAATAAATATTTTTTTTCGATGACACAAAATTAAAAAAAATTCAAATGATAAAATAAATCACACACATTTCAATATATATATATATATATATATATATATATATATATATAGATACGTATTTAGTATATCGCACAATTATTTCGTGGTCACGTTCATTTTCGATATTCGCGAGTGGTAGGAGATATCAAATTTTGATGTCAATTTTGATACGAACGAAATTATTCCGGGTGGCTTAGCGGTGCTCACTGAACCGTTTTCGTATTAATCATCCGTTAACGGACGAGAGATCGTTTGAAGGATCGCGGAAGCAGCAGGTAGCATCAGATTTGCTTGGTAAAACAATTATTATTTGAACGATCATGTCTATTCGTGCACGTACGATTTCTCCCCCTCTTTCTCTCTCCCTTTCTCTCTCTCTCTCTTCATATATATATATCATTATCACATAGACACAGGTAAAGATATATGCACATATATACAAAAACTCTATTTCTAAAGTGAGAAAGCTAAGATTAATATTGACGTAATCATCAAAGCCTAATTACTCTTATACGTATATATATATATATATATAGATATGCTTTCATTTAGGTATATCCCATCTTTGAGGATTAATTTTCACAAGTGAAACAATCATAATCTATGATAACACGTAGGAAAACTTTACATTCAGTTTCTACCCTTTAATACATGATATTTAATCGAACTTATTATTTGTTCAACGCGTATTCTATCACTTTGTAATGTTAGTTGTAGTGTTTCTTTGCAATGGGAGAGTTGGAGGAGGAGGAGGGTTAAGGGTGGGTGGTAGAAGACAGGAAGAAAAAAATGAAAACGCGAGGAGGGATAGCTAATGCAAATTCGAGTTATCTTTCAATTCCTGGATACGAACTCCGTGGGATTCATTTTGCGGGCGAATGGAAAAACGTTCGTTCGTTCTTTCGTTCGTTCTTCTATTTGTATCGAAACGAAATGAAAAGAATAGCCCTCTGCTTTTACGTTGAGTTTCTTCTTCAATGAAAAAGAAGAAGAAGAAGAAGAAGAAGAAGAAGAAGAAGAAGAAGAAGAAGAAAAACGGAACTTAACGAAAAAACGTAACAGAAGAAAGGAAAAAATAAAACTTCTACTATTACTTATTTATCCTACCTTCGAATTTCAATCTTAGGACGAACCCTTTACCTTACGGCAAATAACACATTGCATATTAAAATAATTTTTTTAAATAATATTATTATTTAATTTTTGCATTTCGTTATTATAGTATTTGTTTCTTTTGTGTGTGTGTGTGAAGATGTGTACTTTATATCGTATACAATTATACGATATATATATATAGTAGTTATATATATATCATAGTAATATATAATAATTGGTCTATATATAATATAATATAATATTATATATTATTAATATGTAATATTAGTATAGTGTAGTATTAGTATAGTATGGTATAGTAATATTAGTATTATATATATGTAAATGATGTGAAAATAATTTGCCGATATAAAATATAAAATATAAAAAAAAGGAAAAGAAAAAAAAAGAAGTATGTGTTGACGATAAGAAAAATAATAACTCAGGTTATTCGCAATAGGTGAGGGAGGGAGGGAGAGAGAGAGGGGGGGTCCTTAATTCAATGAAGAACGAAGAAGAGAACGGGTTTCGAAACGAAAAGGGATGAGAAGCGTAAGACAGAATAAGTGAGAGTGAGTTAGAGAGAGAGAGAGAAAGTGAGGGAATGGGAGAAAGAGGGTTAGAGAGGATGGGTCAACCCCCATTTCGTAGTATTGTCATTCACCCTCCTCTCTCTCTCTCTCCCTCTCACTCTCGTTCTCTGTCGTTCTCTCACTCACTCTCTTAGAGTCACCCCATCCAAGTCCCATTTGCTCTTGGAGGATTATTCGCTTATCGGTTCATTGTGGATTCCTCTTGTCCTTTATGAGCGGCGTCTACCTCTCTTGCATGTTGAATATCTTCTCTCTCTTTCTTTATCTCTTTCTCTCTTTCTTTCTTCATTCTCAGATTATTTGTTGGACGCCGTTCATAATATGTGGGGTAAGAGGTTAAACGTATCCATCATGTGTATATGGGATTAGTTTTATTATTCAATAATTATTTCTTCATTTATTGAGCATTTGTTTTTGTCATTCTTTTTTTTTTCTTTTTTAATTTTTTGTCTTTATTTTATTTTTACGTAAAATTGTGAATTGATTATACAGAAAAAATCAATTTATCATTGCAACCGTTTGATGTGAACTGATATTTTTTCTATTATTTATTTTATCTTATCTTTTATTAAAATAATGTGAGTTTTTTATTTTTTTTATTTAAAATTCCTTTTTCTTTTTTTTTTTTTTTTAATGTAAGTAAATTTACAGTAACCAAGTTTGTGAAACACAGTTTTATGGAAACTTATTCAGTTAGCAGAGATTGGTAAAATGAACATATGATATATACGCAGGGATGCTTTCGACATAGACACGATGATCGTATATGTTTCAACCCCAACCCCTCAACCCCGTACCCTCACCCTTATCCCATAACCTTCTTTCACTTTTTCTCAATTTTTCTTCTTCTTCTTCTTTTTCTTCCTTTTATTTTTCTCTTTTTATTCTTTTCTCGTCATTTCGCGACTTAAATCTTGTAGGAAGAGCTGCAAATTGTTTTCTCCGCTTGACTCCAGTACGGAGCCCCTGTCGTCATTGCATACACGACGACGAATAATACCGGAAGCGTCCGGTGCGTGATACTGACAAGAGAAAAATAAGAGTATAACGTAAGGACCCATGTTTATATAGAAAATATAAAATATTGCTAGCAAAACCTACTACTACTACTACTACTAGGTTCCTAGCGAATGAGAAAATTCCTTGAACCCATTCTCTCGTCCTCCTCGTATGATTTATTTTCTACGAAAATGATTTTTCTTTTCTTCTTTATTTTTCTTTCTCTTTTCCTCTTTTCTACTTTTGACAAAATATTAATTGACATGAAATTTATACTATAAATAGGATACACATATATTTATTATTAACCCTTTGCACTCCGTACGACTTTCAACGCTCGGGGGTAGCAGCAACTTCGCGCAACTTCGCCTTTTTTTTCGTTTTATTATATATTGACAAAATATTAATTGACATAACATTTAATAGCAATCCAATATATTAACATATATAGGATACACACATATTTATTATTAACCCTTTGCATTCCGCACAACTTTCGACGCTTGGGGTAGCAGCTACTTTGCGCCACAGAAACGGCACATTTACAGACCCTCGTATTATTTAGTATAACTTTGGAACAAAATAACGGATTCTAATGATATTGGACTTATATTAATCTGTAGACATCAAGGAACATACTTACCTAAAGAACTTTTACCAAAAAGAACTCATTTACCAAAAGAATGTATGTATGTAATAGCGTTGCAATTGAAAAAAAAAAAAGCGAGCGCGTTCCATTGTATTTGAAATGTCACACTATTTGATAATATTTCTTTCTACATTATAAATCTTCCTATAAAATGCGAGATATGCTTCTATAAAAACATTTCTTTAACAAATTTTTCTGATCGATCTTCTCAAATTTTGCCAAAAAAAGTTCTCGGACCGTTGTGAACACGCGTTCTCGCATTTTCTCTTAAAACGCAAAACACGCTGACATTATTTTTTATGTATCTTTGTTATTTGACTAGATTTTGATTCGATGTCTTGTACTATTTTAAGATAAAACATCAGAGAAACATGCATGTATCAAAAAGTTGTACTGAAATAACTTCATTCTTCGTAATCATTAATAAACTTAAATGTCTCATACGTTGAAACATCGGAGTGATAGGTTAGAATCATGGAGTCTCATACGGTGAGATAATGGAGTGCAAAGGGTTAAATATTACTAAAGTTAGTATAAATTTTGTTGATTTCTGTAAAAGAAAAAAAAAATAAGAAAGAAATAAAGAAAGAATGAATAAAAATGCTTCTTCTATAACTTAACAATAATCAACGAAAGGTCTTCCTTTCTCTAACCTTCCTTCCTTCCATCCTTTCCCTTCCTTTTCTTTTCTTTTTCCAATCCCTTTTTACATTTCTTTTTTATTCGCATTTGAAATTATCGAGAGAACTCGAAGGCACCGTCGACGAGGAAAAAAAGAGAGAGAGAGAGAGAGAGAGCATGACCCGAAAGAAAATTAACCCTCCATTGTATGAATTTTCTTTCAGTATGAACGAAAAGAAAGAAAAAAAAAGAAAACGGGGGGTGGAAAAAATGTAGAAAAAAAAAGAAAAAATTAAAAAATGCATGGACGGATAGACGGATGGATAGATGGATGGATGGATGGATGGAAGAAAGAATGGAAGGAAGGAAAGAAAAATAAAATAACTAAAAAGAAAAGGAAAAAAGGAAGACGTGGAACGCTCGAAGCGCGACATGTTTTAATTTACGTCAGAGTACGAACACACACACACACAAACACACACACACACAGACAGACAGAAAGAAAGAAAGAAAGAGAAAGGAGAGGGTGGAAAAAGAAAAAAAGAAGCATAGGTGTCATGAAAGAAGGAGAAAGAGAGATATATAGGGATGGAGTATAGGGTGGTTTGAAGGAAGAGGGTGAAAAACGGGGTTGGGTGGTGAAAAGATCAGAAGGACGAAAAGGAGAAGAGAAGAAGTCTATTTTACATTTTTCCCAACTCGATGCCAAGCTACTAATGTACAATTTACATATCCTTTGTTGTATCGTGAGTCATGCTGAAAGGAATAAAAGTGAAAGAAAAAAAAAAAATGCTGTTTGGATAATTACAAACGAGCATGTTACACGGGCTTCGAAACTGCACAATGTGAGAATGTGACAATGTGTGAATACATACATATATATTTTATTTTTTTTATAATTATATAGAATATTATAAATAATTTTTTATATTATAATATTATATTATATATATATAATTACTAATATATAATATATGTTTATATTTACATATTATATAGTATATGTGTGTATGTTCGTTATAAGTGATATGAGTATATAAAATAAACAAATATTTTTATTTAACAATATAAAATAACGCATTATCGAAATTATTTCATACTTTATGCATCTTCGAGTTAACTTCGAATAGAAGAAAGTTCACATTTCAAGTGACGAAAAAGAAAAAAAAAAGCCAAAAAAATATAAAAAAAAATTCTTAAGAAAGCAAAGAGTGGTGATATAAGACGAGAGTAACTCTCTCTTTCTTTCTCTCTCTCTCTCTCTCTCTCTCTTTCTCTCTGTCGTCTTCTTCTTAACTCGTCTCTAAGCAAAACTGTTCAGAGATGCGTGTTAATCAGTTTGATGTCACCGGCAAGTTAATTACCGGAGGAGACGTTGATCCGGGCAGCGCCGCAGGTGTTAAATTCGTGTTAATCGACCATTTGATCTTGTAATTACAATATCGTCCTCTCCTCCCGCCCCGCCCCCAAACGCACCCCCCCCCTCCGCCCCCTCCTACTCCTCCACCGCCCACTCTACCACCTTTTCTCACTCCTTCACTAGCCGGGACATCCCCAACCAACTAACCAACCATCTCTTTCTATCCCTTTTCTCCCCTGAGAAACAAACTCTCTTGCTTTGGAGTTGATAACTTTTGGCTACCTTTTGTGAATCTGTTACTGGTCGTTGATTTATACTAATATACTGATAATCTTCTATCTATCTATCTATCTATCTATCTATCTATCTAGCTATCTATTTCTTTAATCTACTTTTAATCATAGTTTGGAATAATCTAAGTTTTATAATAAATATTTATTATAAAATATTTTTTATTATTATATTATTAATATTTTTATATTATATAATAAAATATTTAAAAAAATAAATATAAGTATTTATTTTAAATAATTGTATTAATAAATAATAAAATATTGTATATATAATAAAAAAAAATTATATTATTATTTTAATTTAGTTGTACAGTAAATACAACTATATAAAATATAGTTCTATATATATATATATATATATATATATATATATATATAAATATGTTGTATATAAATGCAACTATATGAAATAATAATAATTTGTTTTTATTAATTAATAATTAAATTTGTATGAAAAAATAAATATTTAATAATTTAACGATCGAATTAAAAGGCAAAGAAAATCAAACAAAAAATCCCCCAAAAAAATATTAAAAAAAAAAAAAAAAAAATCACAAATTTGTACGTTCGTTTATTATTGGATTCGTTCATTCATCCGATCTATATAATTACGAAAAGAGAAAGAGAGAGAGAAAGAAAGAAAGAGAGAAATAGAGAGAGAGAGAGAAAGAGAAAGTGAGTCTGACAAAATATTATACGGGCCGTTTCGGTCGTTAGAAGACACGGGGAAAACAGGTCGTGTGTGAAATTAGACATTCACGCGATTTGATTAGATTGGGAATGGATTAATTCGATCAAGCGAACGGAGTATAGAGGTACGACGAAGTTGGCAACCTCGAGTGGAAACGAAGAGGATACACCACTTCGACATTGGCGTAACCAACGCTGATAAACTTTTCAATCATCAAAATGTTATACTTAACGTTAAAACATATCTATTTCAATTTAATTAATATATATAATTTTAATATATAATATATACGATTAAATCACATATATACAATTATACAATAAAAATTGTATTTTTTTTTTTAAATAAATTAATTTGTATTTGTTTTTTCGCAAAATTATTATTACATTTTTTTTCATTTGATCTATTAATTATTTGTCCATAATTATTAACGTTATTGTTGACTATTTCTTGAAATTTAAATTGCACTAATATTTTATATCTTTTTTCTTTTTATAATATTATTTTTTTTATCACGTTAACTAATCCAAATAATTTTATTAAAATAAATACACAATAATATTTATTATTATTATACTATTATTAAAATACATTAATAATAATATTATATATAATCTTAATATATATATAAATTACGTGTCACGTTGTTTGTCCGCAAAGGACTCCTAAACTACTGAAACAGTTTTAATCAAATTTTACACACTGTGTACAGTTTCATCCAACTTGAAAGATAGGATAGTTTATATCTTAATTTATAATCGCAATATTATTTTATTGCCAATTATTTATGTATTAGACTGACTGTGAGCCACAGCAACACGTGGCGGGGCACCCCTAGTATATATTTAATATTAGAAAATTATTTATTCGTCTCGCAAACACAAATAATTTTTGAAAAAAATTACATATGTAATAACAACTTTGGAACATATATCTGTGTAATCTAATAAGTAATATTATTAAAGATATACAGTAAAAATATATGATAATAACACGTATAATATATACAGGAGAATAATGATGATCGATTAAATGAATTTTGAAATTATTCAAAATAATACAAAAAAGAAGAACATTTACAAAACACAATTTCTTACAAAGTATCCAAATTTTCTCGTTCACTTCTACGTTTTTATAGTATATAAGAATACGTAAAGCTACGCCAATGTAGCACCAAGATCCACCCTTCATCGTATAGGATTTAAGCCGGGCTGTATTTCTATTTAGCCTCGAATAAAGATGGATCGAGGAAAACAGTATTGTCTCGATTCAACGATTTCCTTCGGAGAAGCTTTCGACGATAGTGTGCTAACTATCACCAAATAATACTCTTATATCTTTTTTTTTTCTTTTCTTTTCTTTTCTTTTATTTTCTATTTTATTTTATTCTTTTTATTCTTCTTTTAAGATTATCCAAATTATTACAACCATTTATTACATCTTGTAAAAATTATACATACATAATTAAAAATAATTATTATTATTATTAATAAATTGATTGTGGTAAAATTAAATCTATTAAATTTATTATTCATTCACATCAAAAATCAAAGATCAAAAATCAAAGATTAAAAATATCCTGAAAAAAAAAATACAAAAATAAATAAATAAATAAATAAAACGTAATTATTCTTTCTCTCTTTCTCTCTCTTTCTCTTGTTTTCTTTCTCTCTCTCTCTCTCTCTCTCTCTTTCTGTCTGAGATCGATTGAATTTAAACGAATCGATCGGTCAAACGTTTTTCTAATCATTGTCACGAAAAAAAAAATCTCTTCTTGATAAAACCCTATGAACTGTTTAGATGAGAGAAAAATAAAGAAAAAAAAACAACAACAACAACAAAGAGAAAGAAAAAGAAGAATAATAAAAACAAAGATAGAAAATACGTTATCCAATCTCACAGGAAAATCAAGGGGTTGTTGGAGAGGGTTGGTTAGTTGGTTCGGGGGTGGGGGGGGAGGAGGAGGAGGTCGGATGAAGCCCAACAATCCTCGAAGTCCGCACCAGTTTCTCGAATTTTTTCAACTGCACGAACACATTGCCGCAAGAGATTTCAGTAATTAGCTAATGGTCCGTGTCATTCCTCAGGTACGAAAGCAGCAACAAATGCGCAAGCGTGTTTCATACACATACACATACACGTATACACAGATATACGTAGTAGACTTGTGTTTAAGCACAAGCAAAAAGAGGTGAACAAAAACAACAACAAGAGAGAGAAAGATAAAGATAAAGATAAAGAGAAAGATAAAGAGAAATAGAAAGAGAAAGAGAAAGAGAAAGAGAAAGAGAAAGATACGAAATCGTAACAACAACTGTCTTTATCTTTCATTTGCCTCAGGTACAATAAACAATTACTTATCTACCTGATGGGACCCACCGTAAGGTGCTTAATGCTTAACGAACAAAATGAGAGAAACTAACGAAAATAAGAGAAAAAGAAAATCACTCTCTCTCTCTCTCTCTCTCTCTCTCTCTCTCTCTCTCTCCGCTCTCTCTCACTCTCTGTGTGTGTGTTTCTATTTCTTTATTTCTTTCTTGTACTTTTTTCTTTATCTGTTTAAATGTATATTGTACATATATATATATATATATAGATGTATATACATATGTATGTATGTATGTATATATGTGTATATGTGTGTCAGTAGAGGACATGTATTTAAACGAGTACTCGGTAAGCGTTGAGTGGACTCTGTCCGCCCTTTTCAAAGCTCCCATGGTCCGCTTGTTCATTCGTTCATTCATTCGTTCGTTCGTTCGTTCGTTCGTTCATTCGCAAGGACACGTTGTGTTTTTTATATTCACACTTTTTTTTTTTTTAGCATGTAAGCACTTACAGGATGATTTAGAAACGTTTAAAACGGTCAACTTCCTTTCTTTTTATTTTTATTTATTTGTATTTTTATATATATATATATATAGAAAAATAAAGAAAGTATTTTATGAAGAAGAGAAAGAAAAAGAGAAAATAGAAGATTGGGATTTAAACTAACAAAGACGAATTTAAAAATGGGTAATATTCGAGAGATCAAATTAGAATTATTATTTGTGTCACATAAATTATGAAAGTGGTTGAAAAGTTAAAAAAAAAGAAAAAAGAAAATTATTTGTGTTTTAGTTATTTCACATCAAGTTATTAATTTAAATGAAATTAATTTAATGTACTTTTTATGATATTGTTAATAATTAAAGTGTTAAAAATAAGTGTTTGTATTATTTCAATATTATATATAAAATTTTATATAGAAATTATATTATAAATATTAAACACTATATAATAGTACAATATAATATAATATATTAATTTAAATATTTAATTTTATAATATATATATATATATAATATTATATTATAATTATTATTAATATATATTATTATAATAATTATTATTAAATTTATATAAATTTATAATAAATATATTATTAATATATTATTAATATATTAATAATATTATTTTACTTATATAATAATAAATAATTATATATCAATGTAATTTTATTATAATATAATATAATATAATATATATATATATATATATATATATATATATATTTGTGTGTATTCGTATGTATGTGAGTGAGTGTGTGGGTGTATATATGTATCACGTGCTTATGTTTATAGAGAATTTCTATGTCTTCTTCTATTTTAATCGGTCCACAAAGATATACTACTCTCTCTCTCTCTCTCTCTCTCTCTCTTTCTCTTGGTAACTCTCAGAGAACTTTATGGTTTCTCGATATAACAATCTGTAGTAAGTAAATGGAAATGAGAATGGGAATGAGAATGAGGATAAGAGGGAGGAGAAGAAGAGGGGGCATTCTCGCTTGTAGATCTCAGACTTTGAACCCTTACTCTCTCTCTCTCTCTCTCTCTCTCTCTTCTCTCTTCTCTCCTCTCTTTGTATGCTCCTTTAACACACTAAAGCTACAAAACTGGCCGCACTTTGGAGTTTCGAAGGTAACTTCCTCTTCACCGCGTGTTCTATCTTCTCTTTCTCTACGTCCACCGCAGACACGAAACAGAACGGAACGAAACGAACGTACGAGAATGGGGGGTGTAGATGAGAATGGGGGTAGATTTCTCCTACACACGAATTATAACCCCCTTGGTTCATATTATAACGTTAAACTTTATTAATCTTAATTATATTGTTCATAAGCGATAAATGTGTGTGTGTGTAGAATTTGTTGTCGATATTTAATATCATTTATTATTATAATTATTATTATTATATTAATTAATATAATAATTAAGATAATATAAGATAATATAAGGTATGTAAAAGATAAGGTAGGAACAACGAGACCACCACGAAGACCTCCAAAACGGTGCTATGAAAACTGGACTACGATGTCGCAGGAACAACGAACATCTTGAAGATGATTATACAGTTAAAATATAACAGCACAAAGTTCTAATAAAAAGATGAAAAAGAAGATAATATTGATTATCATTATTAGTATAATATTATTATTTTTTTAGAAAGAATTTAATGTGTTTTTAACATGGTGAAGATATATACAGTAAGGAGCATAACTGAACCAATAACTCTACTCCAATTTTGTATAAATCTTTATTTATTGGTAAAAATTTAAAAGAATATTAATAAAATGAACTTTATTGTAAATTTTATTACAATTAGAATTAAACATGAGAAATTTTGTTAATAATTAATGCTTCTTACTGTATGTACATATATTATGATAATTGAATATGTGAAAATGACTTTTATGATTATCATCGTAATGATTGTAATATGTTGATAAGAGAAAATATTAACAAATTGTATAATTTGATTTACTGAAAAAGAAATTTCTATTTGTTTTGTTTTTTTTTTTTTTTAATTGATTTGTCATTTGCATATAATAATTAAAAAATAAAAGAAACAAAAAATGATATAGAAAAGAATGAATAAAAAAAAAAGCTAATTCGAACACGTCTAACACACGATAGTCAACGATATCTTTCATATTTAAACAAAAAGTATCATCAATGTGATTATTATTCAACTAACGTCAATCAAATGAATCGTGAAATCGTGAGAATGACAACGAGATGACCCAGTTTAAATATTACCATTAAAAATATGTTCAATTCACGTGTGAATATTAAACGAAGTGCGTGTGCACAATTACGAAGACGTATAATGAACAAAAACAAAAGTTTATTTATATGGATGATAGAAAAAGAAAAAAACAAAAAAAAACAAGCAAAACTGAGAAAGAAAGAAAAAAAGGATTATTCTTTATCGAGTAAAAAAATTATTTCAAAAAAAATGAACAAATTTAAATTAATGTCAAATATGAAAATAATCTTCACAATTATTATTAATACGTTTATTGTTCTTTCAATCATTTCTATGTCTTAAATTAATAAAAAAAAACATTCGAAAAAATTAATAATAATTAATGTTTAACCAATTAAGTGCGTTCTCGACGTGTATGCACGTCGAACTAAATATCTCTACTGCGGTGCGTTTGACGTGCATACTCGTCGTTGCTTGTTTCTAATTCCACATCCTGTGGTGATCTTTTCAAACTAAATTTCACACAATCAACTGGTTAATTAATTCTTTAATCTATTAATAATCATTTGTTAATTAATTTCGTTAATATATTAATAATAATTGAATAATAATGTAATACTAACACGTTGGTTGCTGATAGTACCACCTTGTACACTGTTCGAAGACGGACTAACGTAAACTAAAGGAAAGTAAGTAAACTCAAGGTTATAAACAAAACGTAAATATTAGAAATAACAACGAGTATGTTATATACGAATGAATGATGTTGTTTTCTAAGTGATAAATTATTGAAAATAAAATTCGATTTATGTATGTATGTATGTATGTATGTATGTACGTTTCTTTCAAATAATAACTAATAACGTAGAAGTATATATATATATATATATATATATATATATATATATATATATATATATATATATATATATATAGTATATACATATAGATATACTTGGAACATTTAAAGATATTAAAATTTCATTTCTAATTACTTTATTACACATACATAAAAGAAATAAAGTAATAAATTCACTTTATTTTAAACAATTTACCAATAATTCGACGATACATCCTGCGATAAAATAAAAAAAAATAAAAAACGAAAGAAAAGAAGTAGAAATCATTTCGTTCTATTCCTTTCTTCGATCTTTTTTCTTTTTCTTTTTTTTTCTTTTAGAGTTTCATTTTTATTCTATATTTTTCAATAGTGAAAATATCAAAAGAAAAAAGAAAAAATAAAATAAAATAAAAATATCTAACAAGGAGAATTGCATTCCGTCGTCGCATTGTAGTTGTTGTTTTCTATCCCTTTTTTTTTTTTCTTTCCAACCAAATAGAATTTAATCGATGTTCCGATAAATAAAATAAAATAAAATAAAAAATAAAGTAAAAAAAAAAAAAAATATTTAAAAAATAGAAGAATGAGAAGATGAAAAATAAAAATAATAAAACTTGTGTTTGCTTTACATGCTCGTCGTATCTATCTATCATCATTTCTCCCTGTCATCTATCGTCATCATCATCATCATCATAAAAAACAATTAAAAAAAAAACTAGGACAATGTTGGTATAAAAAATATATATATATATATATATATATATATATATATATATATATATATATATATATCCTTCTCGCTTCAAATTTCGTCATGGTGAAATCGGTACGAAGCTAATGAATCGATTCTAAGTGCGGCTACTATTATCCCCATGAACGAGAGACCGACACGAAGAGTAACGTGACACGTTGATGACAGGGTACCAGGTTCATTCTCTCTCTCTCTCTCTCACACACACACACACTCTCTCTCTGACTCTCTCTGTCTCTCTTTATCTTTATTTCTATCTTTCTCACTCTTGCAAGCACTCGAACAGAGAAATACTGGACATTGGAAGCTGAGGAGTGAACGAGGGGGTTGGAAATGGGCTATG
This sequence comes from Polistes dominula, assembly GCF_049000335.1. Taxonomy (NCBI): domain Eukaryota; kingdom Metazoa; phylum Arthropoda; class Insecta; order Hymenoptera; family Vespidae; genus Polistes; species Polistes dominula. The sequence goes on along the minus strand of NW_028300914.1, from coordinate 1,327,320 downwards.
GTGGGTGGGTGGTATGACGAGAGTATACGGGGATGGTGGTGAGGAGTGAAGGGTAGAAAGCTGTGACTCTATGAAGGTGCGTAGTTACAGAGCTTTTGAGACCTTGTATGAAGCAGATGTTATCATGGTTGGAACATCGGACGACTGGAATACCGACGGAGAAATAGAGAGAGATAGAGAGAGAATGGGTTGGTAGAGGGTTGGGTGGGTTTTGTAGGGTGGTAGAGAAAGTTACCTCCTCTCTACGGTGTTATCGAGCGACGCACGCGTTGGGGCGTCGAAACGAAACAGCGCCGCGACGTTCACCGGCTCAACTAAGATTTACGATTAACAACAACAATAACAACAACAAAAAATATAAACAGAAAATTATTAATTTTGTTAACAATATTTTAACGCAGGAAAGATTTTAATAAATTGATTCATTTATATTATTCAAAAGTTGTACAATTATTAATCGTTTGAAAATTGATTCAATTTTTAGAAAATATAAATAAATAATATACTTACATTAATACTCGATAAGTTGATCAAAAATATTTATCATTCATCCCTGGTTGAATGATAAATAAATGGAAAAAGTATCTTCTTCCACGTACCCACCCACCCCTTTTGTTTTCTTTTTTATTCTAAAAGAAAATTTCAATTGAAACTTTCTTTCAAATCGTTTGCCAGACTTCCTGGACAGACTGCCAGTAAATGAATGACAATGAGAATGAAAATAGCTGAGATTAATATACGCAAGATTGTTCATGCGCTAGTGTTAGTTGGTGGTGAGTGAACGAACGTAGAGTTATTATAATCGTGAAGAACTTTTAGCCCAGTTTTCCCATCTGATAAAAAAAAAAGAAAAAAGAGAAAAGAAAGAAGGGTTGAGAATGAAGGAAGGAAGGAAGGAAGGAAGGAAGGAAGGAAAGTATGGTAAAGGTGGGGTGGGGGGAGAAGGAAGAAAGGGGATGGATTCCCTTCGGCATCGAAACGCGTCCTGCAGGAAATGGGGTAAAAGTATTAAAACGAGAGCCACACCAGGTACCACCAGGCAAAGGATGAAAGAAGAAGTAAAATAAAAAGAAGAGGGTAAAAGCGTTTAATACGTTAAAAGATAAAAGAAGAAGAAGAAGAAGATAAAGAAGAATATAAATAAGAAGAAGAAGAAGATAGATAGATAGATAGATAAATAGATAGATAGATGAATGGATGGATTGAGATTGTAGGAAGCAGGTAGGCGATGAGTACTTTGCAAAATCAAGAGACTACGTCGCCGATTAGCTCACTCTAACCTCCCCCTCTCTCTCTTTCTCTCTCTCACTCACTCTCCCTCTTTCATTCTTTCTGTCTCTTTTTCTCTCGTTGACGATGCTTCGTTGCACACCAACCGGATGTCCTGCGAGCGACAGTCCATTGTTTTGCGGATAAGCCATTTTTATTAGACCGGATGATTATTTCGACGTCGAGCATCGCCGGTTGGTAGACAGGATGAAAATCGATCAACCATCCTCCCAGCATCTCGTCATTAAAAACCGGCCTCTCTACCTATACTAACAATCTCCTGTCTCTCTCTCTCTCTCTCTCTCTCTCTCTCTCTCTCTCACACACACTTTCTTTCTTTCTTTCTTTCTAACGTTGTCCTATCATCCGTTCGTTTAAACGAAGTTTTACCAACCGAGTCCGCAAACTAACCGCGATAATTACTTAGAGGATTTTTTTTTTCTTCTTTTTTTTCTTTAAAGAAAAATTCTCTACCTAGTTATAGCTTGGAATATAAATATTATGTTGTATACAAATTTTAGTCAGAATTATTGAAGAAACACTTTGACTATTAATCGAATTAAAATATATATATATATATATATATATATATATATATATATATATATATATATATATATATATATATATATAAATCCTATATCAATATTATACGCGTAATACTTTAAAGCAATGGTTCTTAAACTCTTTTTTGTCCTACCACCTCCTTCCCTTTCCAGAAAAAATATTACTTAGAGAATCGTGGAAATTATTTTTGTTTTAAATTTTAATAACAATTTACTAAGGAGTATTAATGTTTCTACAGCCCCCTGAAACGCTGCAGCACCCACCCATTCCATATCGATACCTAAAGGATATATAATTATACGCATAATACTTTAAAATATTATTATTAATATTATTATTATTAATTGGCATGAGGAATTCGAAAATTCATTGCCACAAATAAATGCCATCAGTGTTTCCCATCCCCTGAACGAAACCCCCCACTTTAAAGTATACCTTTCAAAAATCGATCTTACAGTACACCACCTTTATTTCTTATTTTGTT